>NW_028138697.1:0-78819 GCF_964270905.1 Leucopleurus acutus | reverse complement strand
CGGCCTTTTTAGCCAACCAAGGAAGCGTGCAATGGAAATCCACACTACAATGAAGTCTCACTTCCCACCGGTCAAATGGGCCATCTGAAAAAAGTGTAAAAACCAGAAAGGCAGGACAGGCCATGGAGAACAGGGAGCCTTGTTGTGCTGATGGGCGGGATGTAAATGGCCAACAGCCACTCTGGAGAAGTGTATGGTGTTTCCTGAAACCTCTAAAAAACAAAGCTACAGAGACTCGGGCACTTCCACCTATGACCCTATAGCTTAGGAAAATTAAAATCAACAAGACTCAGCCACCCCAAAGTTTAGGGCTGCTGTGTTTACAAGAACCTCGACAACGGAACAACTTAAGTATCCCAGAAAGAGAAAAATGGATAAAGAAGTTGTGGTACTTACATAGAATGGAATATCACTCTGCAATGAAATCAATGTCATCAGGCCCATAGCAGCATAATGAGTGGATTTAGGTAAGATGATTCTGAGTGAAATAAGTCACACAGAAAAAGAAACTAGTCATAAGATATCACTTACAGAGGGAATGTAAACTTGGCTACACATGAACTGAATTACAAAACAGAACAGAGTCTCACATTTAGAAAACCAACTTATGCTTGCTTAAGGGGAAAGGTGAGTTGGGGTGCTGCATAAAACCAGAGATTGAAATGAGCACAGATACCGTTCCATAAGCCAGTAATAGACAAGATATACTCCTTGTTCAATGAAGTGGACTCAACACCCCCTATTCACTGCAGAGGAATATATCTGACTAGTAAGAATCTTAAAACCTATGTGTTTATATGTCTCCATAAGAGGATCAAGTGTGCATCGAGCGGCATAAACACAGCAGTGAAAATCAGCTAAACCCCATTATAAAAATAAATTTCAAAATCAAAACACAAAGACAGTGAAAGAGAGATAAATTCTTAAATAATTCGTTCAGGGCTTGTGACGAAACCTGGATTTACCACATCTACACCCACAGCTGGGAGAGACATAAGGCTGGACACTTGGGGCTGTGAGGATTGGTGAGGTTCGGTGAGCAAATGCAAACCCTTTGAAGTAGTACTGCGTGCTACCCATTCCATGGGTCCCAACTCTCCAGGTTTAAGGGATTCTTCCTACAGCTAAAACATGTGTGGGAAACCCAGAGGATGGTCCACAGTGTGATCGGGCAAGGTTTCTAAAACGCATCTCATTATTCGTCCGCTGGTACTCGGGTTCGCCATTCCAGGCGCTTTACTAACAATCTCCCCACTTGGAGAGTCAGTGCTTGTAACCTCCTGTTTGGCACACTCTGCAATTTCTGCGGAGGATGAACGGGAATAGGGAGAACCAATGAGAGACTAGCTGTAGGTGTTTGGACGGGCACATTTCACTCTAATTTCCCACCAGGATGTAGAATTAACCAAAGACTCAGCATGCCGTGCCGGAACCAGAATAGGGCCTGAAGCAATCCTGTTGATTTGTGGCCAGCTCACAGAAAGCGAGTTGAAAAAACGAGCTCAGGGGCACTGCAATTCACAAACCTGCAGAGTTATAAAGGACAACTATTGTCCAAAAATGTATTGAGGTATGGCTGTGAAGAGGACTTGAAACAAGGCACAATTGCAGGAAACAGATTTCAGGAGGTAGATTGGAATTGCATTTAAAGCATATGAAAAGCGGCAGATCTTCGGCAACGATGCACTTGGCCAAAAAGGGCGTATGCGTTTTTTCCTGAATATATTCAGGATAAAACGCATACGCCCTTTTTGGCCAACCAAGCAAGCGGGAAATTCAAATCTACACTACAAAGAAGTCTCATCCTAACACGTACCCTAACCCTATCCCGCTACCGTACCCTAACCTGTACCTGAGACCGTACCCGTTCCCTAACCCTAACCCTTACCGTAAGCTGTACACAAACACTAACCCGTACGCTAACATGTACCCTAACAGTAACACATAGCCATACACTAAACTTTATCCTTACCCTACCCCATATCCTAACCCTTTCCCTAAACCGTACCATAACCCGTACCCTAATCCTAACCCATCCCCTAACATTAACCCATAACCTAACCCGTACCCTAATCCTAACCCATACACTAACACGTACCCTAACCCTAACCCGTTGTCATACCCTAACCTGTAACCTAATCTGTACCCATTCCCTAACCCTAACCCTAACCCTTACACTATGCCGTACCATAATCCTAACCTGTACACTAACACTAAACTATACCTTAACACTTACCCTACTCCTAACCCGTGGTCATACCCTAAACTGTACCCCAAACCATACCCGTTCCCTAACCCTAACCCTAAACCTTACCCTAAACCATACCTTAATCCTAACCCGTACACTAACACTAAACTGTACCCTAACACGTACCCTAACCCTAACCCTTTGTTGTTCCCTATACTGTACCCTAAACTGTACCCCTTCCTTAACACTAAACCTAATCCTAACCCTTACCCTAACCCATACCTAACACTAACCCATACACTAAACCTAACCATAACCCTGAATGTAAACCATACCCTAATCCTAACCCATACCCTAACACTAACCCATACCTTAACCCGTACCCTAACACTAAACCATAGCCATACCCTAAACTGTACCCTAACACTAACCCATACCACAACCATAACCCTAAACCATACTCTAAGCCGTACAATAATCCTAACCCGTATCCTAACCCTAAACCTTACCCTAAACCCTAATCCTTACCCTTAGCTTAATTTAGTTTTTTTGTATTTAAAAAAATATTTTCTTGGGTTAAAACAAACTAGCAGAACAACAAAATAGGGGGCTTCGCTGGTGGTGCGGTGGTTAGAATCTGCCTGCTAATGCAGGGGACACAGGTTCGAGCCCTGGTCTGGGAGGATCCCACATGCCATGGAGCAACTAGGCCCATAAGCCACAACCAGTGAGCCCTCGCATCTGGAGCCTGTGCTCTGCAACAAGAGAGGCCGCAATAGTGAGAGGCCCGCGCACCGAGATCAAGAGTGGCCCCCCACTTGCCACAACTAGAGAAAGCCCTCACACGGAAACTCAGACCCAACACAACAAAAATAAATAAATAAATAATAAACTCCTACCCCCCCCCAGAAAAAGAACAACAAAATAAAACAGAAAGTAACCTGAGTGTCCCTCAAAAAGCTAAGTCTGAAATAGTTGGTACTTCTGTTCTATGGACTGTTATGTAGCCTATAAAAAGTGTGAGAGCTAAATCTGTTTTTCTACAGTGAGAAGCATGATATTCCAGATGTATAGAACACCTGAATAAAATGAGAACTCTACACATTATGCTGGTCGTTTCAGTAAATGGGAAAGGATGGCAAGTGGTAAAATATTATCTTTTCCTTTAATTTTTTAAATTTCACTTGTTACAAAGAACTTCAATTATAATTGTACTTTAAAAAAGTAACAATGGAAATTTAAAAGAAAAAATATATATTGTGTGTTCAGTTATGTTTCATAGAATTATGAAATGCTCCACCCTCTGGCCATTACCTGCAAAAGCAGCTTTAAAACCTATGCTAATTTTCACTTCATATGAACAAGTCCTGCAGGGCTGTAAAGGAAACCTGCTTTCATCATGTTTTGCAGGAGGTAAAGGTCAAAGTATTTCAAAATGTGGCACATATTTCAAGAAAACCATTTGAAGAACTAAGCTGTAATAACCGTTTGAAAAATAAAAGGACATGCCTGAAAGCTCAATTTCAAAGGATTATGAGACACATGCAAATCCAACCACACAGAGGTATCAGCTCACACCATTCAGAATAACCATCAGGAAAGAAACTACAAATGATCAATGCTGAAAAGGTTGTGGAGAAATGCATACCCTTAATTTGAAGTGGGACGTAACCTGGTAAGAGTCACTAATGGGAACAGGGTGGAGGTGCCTTTAAAAGGTAAACATTGAGCTACTATATGATCCAGCAGGCCCACTCCTGGGCCTATAACATAAGAAGACATAATTGGAAAGACACAGGCAGGCAAATCTGCACTGCAGCAGTATTACAATAGCCAAGACATGGAAGCAACCAAAAGTCCATCAACAGATGAGTGGACAAAGAGGAACTGTTACATATAGAGATGGAATATTAGCTCGGGAAAAAAATGAAACAATGCCATTTGCAGCACCATAGATGAGTCTAGAGGTAACCATGCAACTTGTAGTAAGTGAGAAAGCGAAAGACACCTAACGTATATCACTTATAGGTGTTACCTGAAAATTGATAACAATGAAGATATTTCCACAGAGAAAGGCAATCACAGATTCATTGAACAAACTTATGGTTCCCCAAATCGAAAGGTGTGAGGATTGGATACATTACGATATTGGGGTTAACATAGATATAGAAACACATGTGAAATATATAATCACCAAAGACCTATGGAATACCAAGAGAAGACTACTCAACATTGTGTCATAACCTACCTGGGAAAAGGTTCCAAAGAAGAATAGATATATGTATGTGTGTGAAAGAACCACATCTTGCACACCTAGAACAAAAAAAAAACCATTGTAATCAAATTTGCTGCGATAAAAAATAAAAATTAAATTAAAAATATGAACAAGAAATAATGAGACATAAACTGAAAGGAATTTTTCCTGGCACATCCCATTCTAATTTTCAACCTAGAACAGGACTTCCATTAAGGCTCTGTTGCCCTGGTAACCAGATTTGGTAAAGGAGAAATGCTGCCGCCTTGTGGCTGTTTCACACAACAGCAGCTTTAAACCAAGAGGTAATGTTCACTTAATATTCAAAATATGTGCAGCACTGTAAAGGACACCGGGCCTCAAAAAATATTCAAAATATGTGCAGCACTGTAAAGGACACCGGGCCTCAAAAAATGTCCTGGGGTCGTAATCGACCAGAAAATTCAAAAGACGTCAACATTTCAAGAAGACAATGTCAAGAGGCATATTTTACGCACATTTTGTCTTTTCTTTTTTTTCTCTTTAAAATAAAAGGAAATTGAAAAATGCGCAACATCAGCAATGAATAAAGCCATGCAAATCCAATTACAGAAATGTTCACCTCACAGCCGTCAGAATGTTCTTCAGCAAAAAGTCTACAAAGAATAAATGCTGAAGGGGTTTCAGAGAACTGTGTACCCTCCAGCTGCTGGGGGGATGTAAACTGGTAACAGCCAGTAGCGAGAACATAATGGAGGTGCGTTTAAGGGTAAAAATTGAGCTACCATGTGATCTGGTAGGTCCTTTGATGTGCCTATCACCTGAGCAGAGCAGAATGGAAAAGACACAGGCTGGCAATCCTGTACTGCAGGAATATTTAACATAGCCAAGACTTGGAAGAAACCAAAATGTCCATCAACAGAAAAATGCACAAAGAGGAAGTGGTCCATATAAACAATGGAATATTAGCCATGGAAAACAATGAAACAGTGCCGTTTGCACCACCATATAAGGACCTAGAGATAATCACTCAAATTAAAGAAAGAAAGTGAAAGACAGATATCCTATGACATCACTTCTAGGTGTTACCTAAAAGTTGATACTCACGAACTTATTTCCAAGAGAAGGAAAAGCATGGATTAAGAAAAAAAAAATTATGTTTAACCAAATGGAAAAGTGTAAGGAATGTGTGAATTAGGATATGAGGGTTAACAGACATGTACTAATACATATGAAATATATAATCACAAAATACCTATGGAATACCAAGAGAGGTCTAGGCAACACTCTGTAATAACCTACACAGTAAAGAATGCAAAGATAAATGACAGATACATTGATATAATGAACCAGATTCTGTACACCTAGGAGAAACAAAATATTTTTATCAAGTTTGCTCTGATAATTAATAAAAATTAAATTTATAAAACAAACAAGAAGTAAGGAGATATAAGCTCTTGGGGATGTGCTCTGGCACATTCCACTCTAATTTGCAGCCTACTAACACGATTTCCAGGAAGGCTCTGCTGCCCAAAAACCCAGAGTTGGCAATGTAGAAATTCTGCTGCCTTGTGGCCGTTTTCCGCAAGAGTGGCGTTAAGCCCACAGCTAATGTTCTCTTAACATTCACAAGGACTCAGGGCTGCAAAGGACACCTGCCCTAAACAACTGTGCTGAGGTAGGGAATGGACAATAAAATTCAAAACTGACAAATTTTTCAAGACGATAGTATGAAGAGGTAAGTTTGACTCACTCTCTTGTTTAAAAAAAGGAAAATGGGTGAAAGCTCAACCTCAGGAATTATTAGACTCATGCAAATCTAATGTACAAAAAGGTTTCAACTCACACCAGTCGACTGACCATCAGCAAAAGATCTACAAACAATAAATTCTGAAGGGGTTTTAGAGAACTGTGTACCCTCTAGCTGCTGGTGAGATGTAACGTGGTAAGAGCCAATAATGAGAACAGAAAGGAGCTACGATTAAAAGTAAAAGTTGAGATACCATTCGATGCAGCAGTCACACCACTGGGCCTCTCACCTGAGAAGACCAGAATCGAGAAGACTCGGGCTGCAAAAGCTACACTGCAGCCTTATTCACAATAGCCAAGACAGTGAAGCCACCAAAATGTCCATCAACAGATGTATGGATGAAGAAGAAGTGGTCCACGTTCACAATAGAATATTAGCCATAGAAAACAATGAAACACTGCTATTTGAGGTGCCATAGATGAGCTTGGAGATAATCACAGAATATGAGGTAAGTCAGAAAGCAAAAGACCTATATCCTATGATATCACTTATAGGCGTTATCTAATAACTAACACAAATGAACATATTTCCACAGAGAAAGACACTCACAGACTTAGAAATTAAGTATGCTTATCTAAAAGGAAAGGTGGGCAGAATGGATAAATTAAGATTAACGTTACCATACGTATACAAATACATATAATAAACATATATCGAAAAGACGGACCATATAGCAAGGGAGGTCTACGGAACACTGTAATATTTTACATGGGAAGAGGATCTGAACATGAATAGACATATATATTGTACAAATGAACCAGATTGTGTACATCTGGACAAACAATATCTAATCATTACCCCGATTAAATAAATTTTAAAAACCAAGATGTAATGAGACATAAACTTATGGGCGTTCCTCCTGGCACATTCCATTCTAACTTAAAACCTAGGACCACGACTTCCAGAAAGGCTCTGCTGCCCTAGTACTCAGATTTGGGAAAGGACAAATGCTGCCTCCTTGTGGCCGTTTCCCACAACAGCAGCTTTAAACCCAGTGCTAATGGTCACTAAATATTCACCAAACTTGCAGTTCTGTAATGACATCTGCCCTCCAAAAAAATCCTGGGGTCGAATATCCACCAAAAATTCAAAAGAGGGCAACCTTCCAAGAAGAGAGCTTCAAGAGATATATTGTACTCACACTTGATTTTTAACAGAAAGGAAAAAGGCGTGGAAAATGATGAATTTTAGGAATTTTTAAAGTCATGCAAACCCAAATTACAAAAACCTATCAGGTCACAGCAGTCAGACTGGCCATTAGCAAAAATGCTGCAAACTATAAATGCTGAAGGGATTGTGGAGAAGTTCGTACCCTCGGTTCTAAGGGAGACATGGTAAGAGCCACTAATGAAAACACAATGGAGGTGCTTTGAAAAGGTAAACATTGAGCTACTAGTCAATCAGTCACACCCACTGCTGGGCCTATCACCTGAGAAAATGAGAATCAAAAAGTCACAGGCTGGCAATCTTGCACTCCAGCAATATTTAATATAGCCAACACTTGGAAGCAGCGAAAATGTCCCTCAACAGAGCTATGCACCAAGAAGTGGTCCATATACACAATGGAATATTACTCCGATAAAAATATAAATTAAATTTAAAAAAGAAACAAAAATAAGGAGACATCAGCCTTTGGGGGTTTATCCGGGCACATTCCACTCTAATTTATAACCGAGGAAGACCACTGGCCGGAAGCTCTGTTTCCCTAGTACCAGCATGGGGAACAAAGAAAGGCTGCCGCAATCTGGCCGTTACCTGCAAAAGCAGCTTTAAAGCCTGTGCTAATGGTCACTTCATGTGAACAAGTACTGCAGGGCTGTAAATGAAACCTGCCCTCAAAATGTTTTGAGGGAGGTAATGGCCAATAAATTTCAAAATGTAACACATACTTTAGAAAACACTTTGAAGGGCTAAGCTGTAATCACAGTTTGAAAAATAAAAAGGACATGTCTTAAAGCTCAATTTCAAAGGATTATGAGTCATATGCAAATTCAACCACAAAGAGGTATCAGCTCATACCAGTCAGAATATCCATCAGCAAGAAAACTACAAACAATAAATGCTGAAGCCATAAAAAGAAACAAAATTGAGCTATTTGTAATGAGGTGGATAGACCTAGAGTCTGTCATACACAGTGAAGTAAGTCAGAAAGAGAGAGACAAATACCGTATGCTAACACATATACCTGGAATTTAAGAAAAAAAAATGTCATGAAGAACCTAGGGGTAAAACAGGAGTAAAGACAGAGACCTACTAGAGAATGGACTTGAGGATATGGGGAGGGGGAAGGGTAAGCTGTGACAAAGGGAGAGAGAGGCATGGACATATATACACTACCAAACGTAAGGTAGATAGCTAGTGGGAAGCAGCAGCATGGCACAGGGAGATCAGCTCGGTGCTTTGTGACCGCCTGGAGGGGAGGGAGGGTGGGAGGGAGGGAGACGCAAGAGGGAAGTGATATGGGAACATATGTATATGTATAACTGATTCATTTTGTTGTAAAGCACAAGCTAGCACACCATTGTAAAGCAATTATACTTCAATAAAGATGTTAAAAATAAATAAATAAACAAATGCTGAAGGTGTTGTGGAGAAATGCATACCCTCAACTTTAAGTGAGATGTAACCTGGAAAGAGCCACTAATGAGCACAGAATCATGGTGCATTTAAACGGTAAACCCTGAGATACTATATGATACAGGAGGCCCACTCTTGGGCCTATAACATAAGAAGACAGAATTGGAAAGACACAGGCAGGCAAATGTGCAGTGCAGCAGTATTACAATAGCCAAGACATGGAGGCAACCAGAAAGTCCATCAAGAGGTGAGTGGACAAAGAAGAACTGGTACATGTACAGATGGAATATTATCTAGGGAAAAAAATGAAACAATGCCATTTGCAGCACCGTAGATGATTCTAGAGGTAATCAGGCAAATTGTACTAAGTCAGACAGCAAAAGACACATACCCTATAATATCACTTATAGGTGTTAGCTAAAAATTGATACCAATGAAGATATTTCCACAGAGAAAGGCAATCACAGATTCATTAAACAAAGTTAAGGTTCACCAAATGGAAAGGTGTGAGGACTGGATATATTAGGATATTGGGGTTAACATAGGTATAGAAACACATGTGAAATATATAATCATCAAAGACCTACGGAATACCAAGAGAAGACTACTCAACATTGTGTCACAAGGTACATGAGAAAACGATCTGAAGAAGTATAGATACATGTATATGTGTAAAAGAACCACATCTTACACACCTAGAACAAACAAAACATTTTAATCAAATTTGCTCTGATAAAAAATAAAAATTAAAAAAAGAACAAGAAAAAAAAGAGAGAAAAAAGGAAAAAAAAGAACAAGAAGTAATGAGACATACACTTAAGGGACTTTTTGCTGGCACATTGCATTCTAGTTTACAACCAGAACACGACTTCCATTAAAGCTCTGTCATCACTAATAAAGCAGCTTTATAAGCAATGTTGAAGGTAGCTTAAAAGAATTCTCACTAATTATTGACAGTAACAAGAAAACAAACAAAAGTAAAAATCTCACGGCAAAAAGTATACATAGAGTAAGGGTAGTAGATCAAACACTTATTAAACTTCTGTAAAGAATAAAAGATAACAGTAGTACTTTTTTTTAAAAGAGAGGGCCCAAATAAATCAGAACTGAAAGAGATGATGTTACAAGAGCCACCACAGAAATACAAAGTATCCTAAGATACACACAGGGTAACTCAGGGCTCAGACTGGACAGAGCCCACTCTCCATTCCCCTGTACATGACTTACAGGAGACTCAGGAACTGAGGAGGGGGTCCTTGAGGAGAGGCACAAGATAGAAGATGTTAGGCATTAACATGACTGCATTCATTTTAAACATGCCTGAACTACATTCACATGAGATGATTTTGTCCTGTTTGTACATCAGCACCTCTAGTCGGAACTGCAGATCTTTGGTTTCACCACCTCTATGACAGCATTAGCTTCACCTGCTGTGGACCGTCTCCTATAGGATTTCTAGAACCACAAAACATCGAAGCTCCACAGGACCCAGAGTCTGTGCGACTCCACTCAGAGTCTCAACTGCACTCAGAGACTCAGAGTCTCAACAGAGACTCCCCTCTTGGAGGACACACACAAAGTAGTGTGCACATCAGGACCCAGGGGAAGGAGCAGTCACCCCATAGGTGAATGATCATACCTAGCTGCTAGTTTTAGAGGGTCTCCTGCAGAGGTGGGGTGTGGCTGCAGCTCACCATGGGGACAATGACACTGACAGCAGAAGTTCTGGGAAATACTCCTTGGCATGAACTCTCCCAGAGTCCACCATTAGCCTCACCAAGAGCAAGGTAGGCTCCAGTGCTGGGTCGCCTCAGTCCAAACAACCAACAGGGAGAGAACCCAGCCCCATGCCTCAGCAGACAAGCGGATTAAACTTTTTATTAAACTTTTATTTAATCCACAGACAAGCAGATTAAAGCTCTGCCCACCAGAGCAACACCCAGCTCTACCCACCACCAGTCCCTCGCATAAGGAAGCTTGCACAAGCCTCTCAGATAGACTCAATCACTGGAGAGCAGACAGCAGAAGCAAGAAGAACTACAATTCTGCAGCCTGTGGAAGGAAAACCACATTCACAGAAAGATAGAGAAAATGAAAAGGCAGAGGACTTTATACCAGATCAAGGAACAAGATAAATCCTCAGAAAAACAATGAAATGAAGTGGGGATAGGTAACCTTCCAGTAAAAGAATTCAGAATAATGATAGTGAAGATGATCCAAGACCTTAGAAAAATAATGGAGGCAAAGATCGAGAAGATGCGAGAAATGCTTAACAAAGACCTAGAAGAATTAAGGAACAAACACCTAGAAGAATTAAAGAACAAACAAACAGAGATGAACAATACAATAACTGAAATGAAAAATACACTAGAAGGAATCAGTAGCAGAATAACTGTGACAGAAGAACGGATAAGTGACCTGGAAGACAGAAAGGTGGAAATCACTGCCATGGAACAGAATAAAGAAAAAGAATGAAAATAAATGAAGACAACCTAAGAGACTTCTGGGACAACATTAAATGCAACAACATTCGCATTATAGGGGTCTCAGATGGAGAACAGAGAGAGAAAGGACTCGAGAAAATATCTGAAGAGATTATAGTTGAAAACTTCCCTAGCATGGGAAAAGAAATAGCCACCGAAGTCCACGAAGCGCAGAGAGTCCCAGGCAGGATAAACCAAAGGAGAAAAATGCCGAGACACACAGTAATCAAATTGAAAAAATTAAAGACAAAGAAAAATTATTGAAAGCAACAAGGGAAAAATGACAACATACAACGGAACTCCCATAAGGTTAACAGCTGATTTCTCAGCAGAAAATCTACAAGCCAGAAGGGAGTGGCATGATAAATTTAACGTGATGAAAAGGAAGAACCTACCACCAAGAGTACTCCACCCAGCAAGTATCTCATTCAGATTTGATGGAGAAATCAAAAGCTTTACAGACAAGCAAAAGCTAAGAGAATTCAGCACCATGAAACCAGCTCTACAACAAATGCTAAAGGAACTTCTCTAAGTGGGAAACACAAGAGAAGAAAAGGACCCACTAAGACAAACCCATAACAATTAAGAAAATAGTAATAGGAACATACATATTGATAATTACCTTAAACATGAATGGATTAAATGCTCCAACCAAATGACACAGGCTTACTGAATGGATAGAAAAACAAGATCCATATATATGCTGTCTACAAGAGACCCATTTCAAACCTAGGGACACATACAGACTGAAAGTGAGGGGATGGAAAATATATTCCATGCAAATGAAAATCAAAAGAAAGCTGGAGTAGCAATACTCATATCAGATAAAATAGATTTTAAAATAAAGAATGTTACAAGAGACAAGGAAGGACACTACATAATGATCAAGGGATCAATCCAAGATATAACAATTATAAATATATATGTACCCAACACAGGAACACCTCAATATATAAGGCAACTGCTAACAGCTATAAAAGAGGAAATCAACAGTAACATAATAATAGCAAGGGACTTTAACACCTCACTTACACCAATGGAGATCATCCAGACAGAAAATTAATAAGGAAACACAAGCTTTAAATGACACAATAGACCAGATAGATTTAATGGATATTTATAGGACATTCCATCCAAAAACAGCAGACTACAAGTTCTTCTCAATGGTACACGGAACATTCTCCGGGATAGATCACATCTTGGGTCACAAATAAAGCCTCAGTAAATTTAACAAAACTGAAATCATATCAAGCAGCTGTTCCGACCACAATGCTATGAGATTAGAACTCAATTACAGGGAAAATAACGTAAAAAACAAACACATGGAGGTTAAACAATACGTTTCTAAATAACCAAGAGATCACTGAAGAAATAAAAGAGGAAATCAAAAACTACCTAGAGACAAATGACAACAAAAACACGATGATTGAAAACCTATGGGATGCAGCAAAAACAGTTCTAAGAGGGAAGTTTATAGCAATAAAAGCCTACCTCAAGAAACCAGAAAAATCTCAAATAAACAATCTAACCCTACACCTAAAGGAACTAGAGAACGAAGAACAAAACCCAAAGTTAATAGAAGGAAAGAAATCATAAAGATCAGAGCAGAAATAAATGAAATAAAAACAATAGCAAAGATCAATAAAACTAAAAGCTGGTTCTTTGAGAAGATAAACAAAAACGATAAACCTGTAGCCAGACTCAAGTAAAAGAGGGAGAGGACTCAAATCAATAAAATTAGAAATGAAAAAGGAGAAGTTGTAACAGACACCACAGAAATACAAAGCATCCTAAGAGACCTCTACAAACAACTCTATGCCAATAAAATGGACAACCTGGAAGAAATGGACAAATTCTTAGAAAGGTATAACCTTCCAAGACTGAACCGGGAAGAAATAGAAAATATGAACAGACCTATCACAAGTAATGAAATTGAAAGTGTGATTAAAAATCTTCCAACAAACAAAAGTCCAGAACTAGATGGCATCAGAGGTGAATTCTATCAAACATTTAGACAAGAGCTAACACCCAATCTTCTCAAACTCTTCAGAACTTTTCAGGGGAAGGAACAGTCCCAAACTCATTATATGAGGCCACCATCACCCTGATACCAAAACCAGACAAAGATACTACAGAAAAAGAAAATTAGAGACCAATATCACTGATTAATATAGATGTAAAAATCCTCAACAAAATACTAGGAAACAGAATTGAACAACACATTAAAAGGATCATGCACCATGATCAGGTGGGGTTTATCCCAGGGATGCAAGAATTCTTCAATATACACAAATCAATCAATGTGATACACCACATTAACAAATTGTAGAATAAAAATATGATCATCCCAATAGATGCAGGAAAAGCTTTCGACAAAATTCAACACCAATTTATGATTAAAAGTCTCCAAAAAGTGGGCATAGAGGGAATCTACCTCAACATAATAAAGGCAGTATATGACAAACCCACAGCAAACATCATTCTCAATAGTGAAAAACTAAAAGCATTTCCTCTAAGATCAGGAACAAGACAAGGATGTCCACTCTCACCACTATTACTCAACATAGTTTTGGAAGTCCTAGACACAGTAATCAGAGAAGAAAAAGAAATAAAAGGAATACAAATTGGAAAAGAAGAAGTAAAATTGTCACTGTTTGCAAATGACACGATACTACACATAGTGAATCCTAAAGATGCCACCAGAAAACTACTAGAGCTAATCAATGAATTTGGTAAAGTTGCAGGATACAAAATTAATGCACAGAAATCTCTTGCATTCCTATACACTAATAATGAAAGATCAGAAAGAGAAATTAAGGAAACAATCTCATTCACCATTGCAACAAAAAGAATAAAATACGGAGGAATGAACCTACATAAGGAGGTAAAAGACCTGTACTCAGAAAACTATAAGACACTGCTGAAAGAAATCAAAGATGATATAAACATATGGAGGTATAAACCATGTTCTTGGATTAGAAGAATCAATATTGTGTAAATGACTATAGTACCCAAAGCAAGCTACAGATTCAATGCAATCCCTATCAAATACCACTGGCATTTTCTACAGAACTAGAACAAAAAAATCTTAAAATTTGTATGGAGACACAAAAGACCCCGAATAGCCAAAGCAATCTTGAGGGAAATTAAAAGAGCTGGAGGAATCAGACTTCCTAACTTCAGACTATACTACAAGGCTACATTAATCAAGACTATATGGTACTGGCACAAAAACAGAAATATAGATCAATTGAACAAGATAGAAAGCCCAGAGATAAACCTACGTACCTATGGCTAACTCATCTATGACAAAGGAGGCAAAGATATACAATGAAGAAAAGACAGTCTCTTCAGTAAGTGGTGCTGGGAAAACTGGACAACCACACGTGAAAGAATGAAATTAGAATGCTCCATAACACCATACACAAAAATAAACTCAAAATTAATTAGAGATCTAAATGTTAGACCAGACACTATAAAATTATTAGAGGAAAACATAGGCAGAACACTCTATGACATAAATCACAGCAAGATCCTTTTTGACCCACCTCCTAGAGAAGTGGAAATAAAAACAAAAATAAACAAATGGGACCTAATGAAACTTCAAAGCTTTTGCACAGCAAAGGAAAACATAAACAAGACGAAAATACAACCCTCAGAATGGGAGAAAATGTTTTCAAATGAAGCAAATGACAAAAGATTAATCTCCAAAATTTACAAGCAGCTCGTGTAGCTCAATATCACAAAAACAAACAACACAATCCAAAAATGGGCAGAAGACCTAAATAGACATTTCTCCAAAGGAGATATACAGATTGCCAATAAACACATGAAAGGATGCTGAACATCACTAATCATTAGAGAAATGCAAATCAAAACTACAGTGAGTTATCACCTCCCAGCAGTCAGAATGGCAATCATCAAAAAATCTACAAACAATAAATGCTGGAGAGGCATTTACTGGAGAAAAGGGAACGTTCTTGCACTGTTGCTGGGAATGTAAATTGCTATACCCACTAGGGATAACAGTATAGAGGTTCCTTAAAAAACTAAAAATAGAAGTACCATACGACCCAGCAATCCAACTACTGGGCATTTGCCCTGAGAAAACCATAATTCAAAAAGAGTTATATACAACAATGTTCGTTGCAGTTCTACTTACAATAGCCAGGACATGGAAGCAACCTAAGTGTCCATCGACAGATGAATGGATAAAGAATATCTGGCACATATATAAATGGAATATTACTCAGCCATAAAAAGAAACAAAACTGAGTTATTTGTAGTGAGGGGGATGGACTTAGAGTCTGTCCTACACAGTGAAGTGAGTCAGAAAGAGAAAAATAAATACCGTGTGCTAACAGAGATATATGGAATCTAAAGAAAAAAGTTTATGAAGAACCTAGGGGCAGGACAGGATTAAGGACACAGACATAGAGAAAGGACTTGAGGACACAGGGAGGGGGAAGGGTAAGCTGGGACGAAGTGAGAGAGTGCCATGGACATATATACATTACCAAATGTAACATCGATAGCTACTGGGAAGCAGCCACATAGCACAGGGAGATCAACTCGGTGCTTTGCGACCACCTAAAGGGGTGGGATGTGGAGGGTGGGAGGGGATATGGTGATATATGTATATGTATAATTGATTCACTTTGTTATACAGCAGAAACTGACACTCCATTGTAAAGCAATTATACTCCAATAAAGGTGTAAAAGGAAAATAAAAAAGAAAGAAGCCCAGAGATAAACCTACACACCTATGGTCAACTAATCTATGACAAAGTAGGCAAGACTATACAATGGAGAAAAGACAGTGTCTTCAATCAGTGGTGCTGGGAAAAATGGACAGCTACATGTAAAAGAATGAAATTAGAACACCCCCTAACACCATACACAAAAATAAATTCAAAATGGATTAGAGACCTTAATGTAAGACCGGACAGTATAAAACTCTTAGAGGAAAACATAGGAAGAATACTCTAACATAAATCACAGCAAGATCTTTTTTGATCCACCTCCTAGAGTAATGACATAAAAAAGAAAACTAAACAAATGGGACCTAATGAAACGTAAAAGCTTTTGCAAAGCAATGGAAACTACAAACACAAAAAGACAACCCTCAGAATGGGAGAATATATTTGCAACTGAATCAATGGACAAAGGATTAATCTCCAATATATATAAACAGCTGATGCAGCTCAATATTAAAAAAACAAACAACCCAATACAAAAATGGGCAGAAGATCTAAATAGACATTTCTTCCAAAAAGACGTAGAGATGGCCAAGGAGCACATGAAAAGCTGCTCTACATCACTAATTATTAGAGAAATGCAAATCAAAACTACAATGTGGTATCACCTCACACCTGTTAGAATGGGCATCATCAGAAAATCTACAAACAACAAATGCTGGAGAGGGTGTGGAGAAAAGGAACCCTCTTCCACGATTGGTGGGAATGTAAATTGATAGTCACTATGGAGAACAGTATGGAGGTTCCTTAAAAAACTAAAAATAGAATTACCATATGATCCAGCAACCCACTACTGGGCATATACCCAGAGAAAACCATAAATCAAAAAGACACATTCACCACAATGTTCATTGCAGCACTATTTACAATAGCCAGGTAAGGGAAGCAACCTAAATGCCCACAGACAGACAAATGGATAAAGATGTGGTACATATATAAAATGGACTATTAGCCATAAAAAGGAATGAAATTGGGTCATTTGTAGAGACGTCGATGGATCTAGAGACTGTCATACAGAGTGAAGTAAGTCAGAAAGAGAAAAACAAATATTGTATATTAACGCATATATGTGGAACCTAGAAAAACTGTACAGATTAACCGGTTTGAAGGGAAGAAATAGAGACACAGATGTAGAGAACAAATGTATGGACACAAAGAGGGGAAAGCCATGGGGGGGTGGCGGTGGGAGGAGTTGGGAGATTGGGATTGACATGTATACATTTATATGTATAAAATAGATAACCAATAAGAACCTGCTGTATAAAAAATAAATAAAATAAAATGAAAAATAAAATTTTTAAAAAAACGGAAAAATGTTATTCCCTTCACATACATGTATTTATATGAATGAATTATTTCCATGCTTACATCCATAAGTACAAAAAAGAGGAATAAAACCTACCTTGAAACAAAAAAGAAAAAAACAAAACAGAACCCACCAGTTATACAGATGAAAACCCAATCAGGGCACTTGCTCCAGTGATAGACAATTCTGAAGTTGGTCAGAGGTGGGGATTCCGCTCGCATGCAGCCAGCAGCCACCCCACAAGGAGTGTCCTCATTACAAGCCTGGGGGACCGTGCCGAAGCATCTGTGAGTAAACGTGAGATGAGCCCCAGGCCAGCTGCTGCTGAACTGTTCCCACCCGTCCCAGGTAAAACACCTGAATATATACAAGGACTTGAAAGCCTAGAGGAAGGGCCATAGAGCCACACGAGTGACAGCATGCCGGCCGACTTGGTGCCTGCAGGCCAGCCAGGATGGTCCTGGCCCTGGGTGCTCTTCTGGAAGATTTCCATTTCCCTGCCTGAGATACCCGTCCTGTCCCTGCCCCCACTGCTTTTTTCCTTCCTCACCTCTGCCCAGGGAGAAATTCCAGCAGCAGGTATGGGTGACACATCCTCTTCTTTAGCAGGTGGCAGCCTGGCAACTGCTGCAGAAAGTCCAGCAGAGCCCCACTCACACTGGGCCACCCACAAAGCCGTGGCCTCTCACTCCCTCCCACCAGCCCAGCACCGAGACTGCTGACAGGGCAGAGAAAATGGCGTCAGGCACGGCTGCAGGGGCTCTTGCTGCCTGGAGTGGTATTTATATTGATCTCAACCCAGGCACACCTGGGGAGGGCTGGCCAGCACGGTTAGGCTGCCCAGCTCAGCCAATCATCACCCCTCAGGGGCTCACAGTTGCAGAAAATGGAACTTGCTGAACCGGCCAGGTCCAAGGAACAGGTGTGGGCTCCTGAGAGTCAGGATAGACAAGGGGCTGCAGCTTTGGCTTGTTTTCTAATCATTTTATCTGGCCCATGAGTGGGAGACAACTTCAAGAAAACCCTCTCCTAATGAGAGGAACCCAGGAGTCAGGGAGAGGAGGGGTGGGTGGTGGTTGGAGACAGAGGCCTGGTGCCCCGGGTGCAGTGGAAGTCTCTGGAAGACCAGGTGGAGGGAGGCCGCACAGAGTGATGCCCAGGGTCACAGACCTGTCGCAGCTGCTGTTTGTTAGTTCAAGTCCTGCTCTGAGGTGCTCTGTGTCAGCTCTGAGCGACAGGTGAGCTGGGGGTGCTCTGCAATGAGGGCTATGTGCACGGTTCCTGTGTGCCCAGCCCTGCCACGGTACCTGCAAGGGTAGCTCTGTATCCTGGGAGGGGCCTGACCACGAGAGCCCCGTGGGCTGGGGTGGGGGTGGGGTACCTGCCCAGGTGAGCTCCATATTCTGGGATTGGTGTGACCACGAGAGCCCCATGGGCTGCTGGGGACCTGGTAAAGGATGTCAGGACAGTCAGTGAAGCCACCGAGGATATACCTCCAGTTGCTCCTAATTCCTACACCCTGCTGGTCATTCTACCAACCACCAGGACATGGTATTCTGTATTAGTCTTCAATGATGCCTTCTTTTGTATTCCATTAGTCCCAGAGTCACAAGAAATTTTGGCTTGTGGGTGGCAGGACTCAACATACAACTAAAACAATACTTCCGGGCCGTCTTGCCCCAAGGGTGCAAAAATTCCCACACCATCTTTGGGGAAAGCTTAGCTAAAGACCTAAAAGTTCTACCTCTGGAAAAGGAAACCCTCCTTCAGTACACAGACGACATTCTGATCACCAGCCCTACTAAGGAGGCCTCTGAACTACCAAGCCAATAAAGGATAGAAGTTGTCCAAGAAAAAGCTCAAATATCACAGACTGCGGTGACCTGCCTGGGCTTCATTCTCACAGAAGGTCGGAGAAGCCCATCCCAGGAAAGGGAAGAAACCATTTTCAGCCTTACCCCTTTCTAAAACTAGAAGACAGCTTAGGGGTTCCTGGGGAGGCCAGGGTTTGCTGCTTCTGGATCCCTAACTACAGTCTACTAGCTGGGCCTCTATATGAAACACTGAAAGGAAAAGATGATGATCCTTTTGAATAGAATCCAGAAGTGGCCTTTCAAGAATGGAAAGAGCAGTCAATTCAGACCCTTGCCCTGGAACTCCCTAATTTAGCTAAACCCTTTGATCTTTACATTCCTGGTGAAAGGTGAATCGCCATTGGAGAATTAGTGCAAAAACTGGGACCACTTGAAATGGAACAATGCAAGAATGCCATCCAGGTAGGATAAACTACGGTCACCAAGGGGCTTGGCCTACTGCCACATCTGGCCAAGATACTGGCGGTATCTAAAAACCTGGAAATCAGCAGCCCAAAAGGCCACCTCCCTCCTAAGGGAAAAGGACCCCACGTGGTGATCCTAACCACCAACCATACCCTGAAGTTGCAGGGTTCGTTCCGTGGGCACACCAACCTCGAGTGAGGAGGCCCTCCAACTCCAACATCCAGAGAGATAACCGGGGGCAACAGGGCACCATGACGACTCGTGTGAACATCACTTGACCTGGAGTTTCTCTCATAAAACAACAAGAGTGTGTCCCAAAAGAGTAGACTACTGCTTGCAGGACTTACTGCACCCAGAGGGGAGCTAATAATCTTGGTGGGGGAACCGTATATCACACTGTCACCATAGAAAAGCCTACAGACACCATGCTGATGGTGGCCAATAAGACTGGCTGGACTCCTGTTTACTTCAAAAGGCTGTTGACTCAGTGGCCATCATGGTCCTTGATCACCACTGACCCTGGACTGTCTGGGAGTTGAGCGGGCAGGGCTCTGACACCTGGTGCTGTTTGTACGTTAATTCAGGGGCCTAATTGAAGAAAGCGCAGACTACTGGTCAGAGCATCTAGGCTGGCAGAAACGGTCAGCCTAAGGTGGCCGAACAAATGTGGGGCGGGGTGAAACCGGCCCCCACAGCGTCTCTGCACATCTCTTTCCTGGACCCTTAAAGGTCATTAGAATCTATAACACTTCCAATGCTGGTGCTCAGGCGGACGAGCAAGGAGGCAGGGGGCCTGGGGACAATCAACGTCACCTGGAGGCTGCTGGGGAGAAGTTCTGACCCTCGTCCCTGGGTATGAGGGCTCCCAACTCAGCACTCAGCAGTTACAGAAGAAGGGTCTGCACCCTCAGCACTCCAAGAATGAGGAACGGGACAAAAGGCAGAGGAGGGGTTTGTCCCCAGCAAAGCCCATTAAAAATCCCTGGGAGATAAAAATGGAATCTGGGCAATAAAGTCAAGTCTGACCTTTTTTATCCTTTGTGCTTTGTCTAATTTCACATACTCCTAGGGTCTCGCATGCAGAGGTTCCACACCCGGCACTTCAGACCAGATTTCCTAGTGCAGAATGGCTGGGACGACACCTCAGCTCCTGGGGCCCAGTGCAGACTCCGCGATATAGAGCCTGAGCTGCAGCCAACCCGGCCCTCGAGAGCTCCGCCCCCTCCCTCCCACTGACTCTGACAGGATCTCTACACAGCAGCCCAGCCCACAGCCCACGGGGTAGTGCTTGCTCTCACCTCTCCATTCTCTGATCAAAATATAAAGTTTCCTTTGCTTGTGAACCAAACTCAGCCTCGATCTGTTGGCCCCAATGACACTGGGCAGGGGGACACTTGTTGGGGTCCACTCTGGAGGATCAGTAACAGAAATTGAGACTATTGTAACCTCAATGAACAGATGTGTGAGCCAAACTGTAGTTAACATAGAACAGTGTATAAGGCTCGGGTAAAATAAGATGTTTCTAACGCTTCCATTGGATATTTCCATCACTTTATTATAAGCAAGTTCAGTGAAAAGGTTTGTCTTATTTGTCAGGTCAATATTAGAGAAACGAAGTGATTTCTTTCCAAAGATGTACATCTAATAATCTTGGTTAAAGCTTCAATCTTGTTTTAAATGCTTTTCCATTGAAAATGATACCTCTCTTTCAGCTCTCCCATTTCTGAGAAGTATAAAATCTTATAATTTATTATTACCAAAGGGGAAAGGTGGGAGGAGGGATAAACTAACAGTTTGGGATTAACACATACACACTGCTATGTATAAAATAGATCATCAACAAGGAACTACTGTATAGCACAGGGAACTACACTCAACATTTTGCAATAACCTATAAGGGGAAATAATCTGAAAAAGAATAGATATTTTTATTGACATCATCTATCAATGACAGTTAAAGTGTAACCTAAGGGAAGCTGGTGGTGAGTGCTTCTGACCCTGAAGACTTCAATCATCTAAAGTTTGAACTCTGCCTACTTCCCAAGGCCCTTAATGAACATATGTGTAGCCGTAGCTTAAAAAATTCCCCAGTTTGGGTTTCGGGGAGACACTGATTTTGAAAAAGCCCTGGTGTTCTCCTTACATGAATGGGACTCTTCCTACTGCTAAAACATGTCTGTCACACCCAGAGGATGGTATACCGTCTGATCGGGAAGAGTTTGGAAAAGGCATCTCATCTCCTCATCTCCTGGTGCTCGGGTTCGCCCCTCCAGCGTCTTTACTAACAGTCTCCCCACTTGGAGATGGCAGCACTGTCAACATCCTGTTGCGTACAGTTTGGAATTTGTCCAGAGGATGAAGCGGAAGGATGAGGAACAATGAGAGACAAGTCCTAGGTGTTCAGACAGGCACATGTCACTCTAATTTCCAATCAGGAAGACGAATTGACCAAAGGCTAGGGTTGCCCATGGAAACAGTATAGGGCTTGAGGAAATCCCGCTGCTTTGTGGCCAGTTCCCATAAACACAAGTTGAACAATGGAACTCAGGGACAGTAAAATTCACGAAACTGCAGAGTTGAAAATATCTATCACTGAAAAATGTCTTGAGGAAAGTCAGAGAAAAGGACTTGTAAGCAAGGGAGAATGGCAGGAAAGGGATTTGAGGAGGTAGAAAGGACTCACCATTAAGCACAAGAAAAGGGGCTGAACATTGCCAACATTGCAGTTGGCCAAAAAGGGTGTATGCGTTTTATTCTGTATATATTCAAGAAAAGGGCATACACTTTTTTAGCCAACCAAACAGGTGGGCACTGGAAATCAATACTACAAAAGATATCACTTCAGATCAGTCAGAAGAGCCATCCTCATAAAGCGTAAACAACAGAAATGCAGGACAGGGCAAGGAGAAGAGGGAGCCCTGTGAGACTTATAGTGGAAATGTATATTGCCAACGGCCATTCTGGAGAAGTGTATTGTGTTTACTAAAGCATCTAAAAAATGAGCTACAGAGCATAGGGCACTTGCACTCATGGGCGTATATCTTGGGAAAAACAAAAATCGAGAGGACACAGGCACCCCAATATTTACCGCCTCTCTGTTTAAAAGATCCTCGACTAGGATATAACTTAAATGTCTCTGGAGGGAAAACATGGATAGAGATGTGGTACTTATGTAGAGTGGAATATTACTCAGCCTGGAAATCAATGAAATATGGCCAGTTGTAACAACTCCAGAGGAGTTACGTATGATCATTCTAAGTGACATAATTCAAAAAGAAAAAGACACATATCATAAGATATCACTTAAAGGTGGAATCCAAAATAGCTACACATGAAATAACTTACAAAACAAAAACATAGTCAAATATGTAGAAAACACGCATAAGGCTGCTAAACGGGAAAGGTGGGGAGGGGTGAGGCATCATCCAAGAGGTTGAAATTAGCAAAGATACCATTCCAAATACCAAACTGATAATCAACAAGGCCTACACGGTAGCTAAAAGAACTGCACTCAGCACACTCAAGTCACCGGAAAAGAATATATACGACTGGTAAGAATCTGAAAAAGAATTTACTGATGTCTCTCTGTACGTGAATCAAGTGGATGTACAGCAGCAAGAAACAGAACTTTGAAAATAAGCTGTAACCAATATAGTAATAAATTGAAAAAAATAAACGACAGAGAGACAGAGAAAACCTCTTACAACTTTTCCTCAGGGACGGTGATGCAACATGGATTGAACACGTCTAGACCCACAGCAGGATGAGACATAAGGCTGGAAACTGTTTGCACTAAGAGAAATGTGAGGTTGGATGAGGAAATGCACACCCTTTAAAGTAACACTACCTGGTACCCATTCAATGGGTCCCAAATCTGCAGGTTCAAGGGATCTTCCTACAGCTAAAACATGCATGGAAAACCCAGAGGACTGTACACCATGTGATCGGGAGATGTGTCTAAAATGCAGCTCATTTATCCTCTCCTGGTGCTCCTGTTCACCATTCCAGCCACGTTACTTAGAATCTCCCCACTTGGAGAATCAGCACATTTCAACTTCTGTTTCACACATTTTGCAAATTGTGAGGAGGATGAACGGGAAGAGGGGGAACCAATGAGAGAATAGTTGTAGGGGTTTGGACGGGCACATATCACTCTAATTTCCCATTAAGAATAAGAATTGAAAAAAGGCTCAGCCCGCCTCGCCCGAGCCAAAATAGGGCCGGAAGCAATCCTGCGGATTTGAGGCCAGCTCACAAAAGAGCAACTTAAAAAATGGAGCTCAGGGTCACTGCAATTCACAAACCTGCAGAGTTATAAATGAAAACTAACGTCCAAAAATATGTTGAGGTAAGGCAAAGAAGAGGATCTGAATGCAAGACAGAATTGCAAGAAACAGATTTCAAGAGATAGATTGGACTCGTCTTTAAAGCACATGAAAAGCGGCAGAATTTCGACAATGATGCAGTTGGCCCAAAAGGGCGTATGCGTTTTTTCCTGATTATATCCAGGAAAAAACGCATACACACTTTATGGGCAACGAAGCAAGCAAGCAATGCAAATGTGCACAACAAAGAAGTCTCATTACCCACTGGTCAAAAGGGCCATCCTAAAAAATTGTAAAAACCAGAAATGCAGGACAGGCCATGGAGAACAGGGAGCCTTTATACGCTGATGGGCAGTGTGTGAACTGCCGAGAGCCACTCTGGAGAAGTGTATGGTGGTTCCTAAATCATCTAAAAAACAGAGCTACAGAGCATAGGACACTTCCAATCATGGGAGTATATCTAGGGAAGTCTAAAAATCAACAAGACACAAGCACACCACAGTTTAGGGCTACTCTGTTTACAAGAACCTCAACTTCAGTACACCTTAAATATCCCAGGAAAGAGAACAATGGATAAAGAAGATGTGGCACTTATGTACAATGGAATATCTCTTCACCATGAAATCAATGTAATAAGGCTAGTAGAAGGATAAAGAGTGGATTTAGGTCCGATAATACTACTTGAAATTAGTCAAACAGAAAAAGAAACATATCATAAGATATCACTTATAGAGGGAGGGTAAATATGGCTGCACAAAAAATGAATTACATAACAGAACAGTGTCTCACATTTAGAAAACACACTTATGTCAACTTAAGGGGAAAGGAGAGGTGGGGTGATGCATAAAACCAGAGTTTGAAATTAGCACAGATACCGTTCAATAAACCAAATAAGTATTAGACAAGATCTACACCTTGCTCAATGAACTGGCCTCAACACACCCAATACACTGCACAGAAATAAATCTGAGTAATAAGAATCTTAAGACCCATGTATTGACATATCTTCATAAGGGAATCAAGTGTGTGCAGAGCAGCACAAACACAGCAGTGAAAATGAGCTAAACCCCATTATAGAAATAAATTTTAAAAACAAAACGCAGAAACAATCAAAGAGAGAAAAATTCTTACAATATTCGCTCAGGGGCTGTGATGCAACCTGGATTGACCACATATAAACCCACAGCTGGATAAGACATAAGGCTGGACACTTGGGGCTGAGAGGATTGGTGAGCTTTGGTGAGCAACTGCCGAAAGTTTAATGCAATACTTCATGCTACTCATTCCAAGGGTCCCAACACTCCAGGTTGAAGGGAATCTTCCTACAGCTAAACCATGCTTGGGAAACCCAGCGACAGGTATACCATATGATCGGGAAAGGTTTCTAAAACGCACCTCATTGTTCCTCTCCTGGGGCTCCGGATCGACATTCATGCCGCTTTACTAACAAAAACCCCACATGGAGAGTCAATGCCTTTAAGTTCTGGTATCGCACAGTCTGCAGTTAGTGTGGAGGATGAATGGGAATAGGGGGAACCAGTGAGAATCTAGCTGTAGCGGTTTCAATGGGCACATGTCACTCTAATTTAACATCAGTAAGCAGAATTAAACAAATGCACAGCAAGGCGTACCAGAAGAAGAATATGGCCTGAAGGAATCCTGTGGTTATGAGGGAATATCACAAAAATAAGAGCTGAAAAATGGAGCTAAGGGCAACTGCAATTCAAAAACGTGCAGAATTATAAAGGCCAACTATTTTCAAAAAGTATATTGAGGAAAGGCTATGAACAGGCATTGAAAGCACGGCAGAATTGCAGGAAACCGATTTCAGGAGGTAGACTGGAATTGCATTTAAAACATAGGAAAAGAGGCAGAACGTCCACAATGATGCACTTGGCCAAAAAGGGCGTATGCGTTTTTTCCTGAATATATTCAGGAAAAAATACATACGCCCTATTTGGAAAACCAAGCAAGCTTGCAAAGGAAATCTGCACTACAATGAAGTCTCACTTGTCCCCGGTCAGAAGGGCCATCTGTAAAAAGTGTAAAATCCAGAAAGGCAGGACAGGCCATGGAGAACTGGGAGCCTTGTTATGCTCATGGGCGGGATGTAAATTGCCAATAGCCACTTGGGAGAAGTGTATGGTGTTTCCTGAAACATCTAAAAACAAAGCAACAGAGCCTAGGGCACTTCCACTTATGGTCCTATAGCTTAGGGAAATTAAAATATAAAAGACACAGCCACCCCACAGTTTGGGATGGCTCTGTTTACAAGAACCTCGTTTACGGGATAAGTTCAATATCGCAGAAAGTGAAAAATGGATAAAGATGTTGTGGTACTTACGTACAATGCAATATCACTCAGCAATGAAATCTATGTCATCAGGCCCGTAGCAGCATAATGAGTGGATTCAGGTATGATGATTCTAACTGAAATAAGTCACACAGAAAAAGAAACATCATAAGATATCACTAATACACGGAATGTAAACTTGGCTACACAGGAACTGAATTACAAAACAGAACAGGGTCTCAAATTTAGAAAACCAACTTATGCTTGCTTAAGGGGAAAGGTGAGTTGGGGTGCTGCATAAAACCAGAGATTGGAATGAGCACAGATAAAGTTCCTTAAGCCAAATATGGAATAGACAAGAACTACTCCTTGCTCAACGAAATGGACTCAACAGCCCATATTAAACGCCTAAGAATGTACCTGACTAGTAAGTATCTTAAAACCTATGGATTGCTATGTCTCTGAAAGAAAATCAAGCGTGTGTACAGGGGCATAAACGCAGCAATGATAGGATTGGAGAGGTTCGGTGAGCAAATGAAGACCCTTTGAAGTCATATTGCATGGTACCCATTCCACGGGTCTCAACTCTCCAGGTTTAAGGGATTCTTCCTTCAGCTAAAACATGCACGTGGAACCCAGAGTATGATCAACCATGTGATCGGAAGACGTGTTCCAATATGTCTCAGTTCTCGTCCCCTGGTACTCGGGTGCATCATTCCAGACACTTTACTAACACTCTCCCGACTTGGAGAGTCAGTGCCTTTAACCTCCTGTTTGGCCCAGTTTGCAATTTCTGCGGAAGATGAACAGGAATAGGGAGAACCAATGAGAGACTAGCTGGAGGTGTCTGGACGGGCAAATTTAACTCTCATTTCCCACCAGGAAGAGGAATTAACCAAAGGCTCAGCGTGCCGTGCCGGAACCAGAGTAGGGCCTGAAGCAATGCTGCGGTGTTCCGGCCAGCTCCCAAGAAAGCGAGTTGAAGAAAGGAGCTCAGGGGCACTGTAATTCACAAACCTGCAGAGTTATAAATGACAGCTATCGTCAAAAAATATACTGAAGTAAGGCTGTCAAGAGGACTTGAAAGCGGGGCATAATTGCAGGAAACCGATTTCAGGAGGTAGACTGGAATTGCATTTAAAGCATAGGAAAAGAGGCAGAACGTCCACAATGATGCACTTGGCCAAAAAGGGCGTATGCGTTTTTTCCTGAATATATTCAGGAAAAAACGCATACGCCCTTTTTGGCCAACCAAGCAAGCTTGCAAAGGAAATCTGCACTACAATGAAGTCTCACTTCCCCCCGGTCAAAAGGGCCATCTGAAAAAAGTGTAAAATCCAGAAAGGCAGGACAGGCCATGGAGAACTCGGAGCCTTGTTATTCTGATGGGCGGGATGTAAATTGCCAACAGCCACTCGGGAGAGGTGTATGGTGTTTCCTGAAACATCTAAAAAACAAAGCAACAGAGCCTAGGGCACTTCCACTTATGGTCCTATAGCTTAGGGAAATTAAAATCAAAAAGACACAGCCACCCCAAAGTTTGGGACGGCTCTGTTTACAAGAACCTCGTTTACGGTACAAGTTCAATAACGCAGAAAGTGAAAAATGGATAAAGAAGTTGTGGTACTTACGTACAATGCAATATCACTCAGCAATGAAATCTATGTCATCAGGCCCGTAGCAGCATAATGAGTGGATTCAGGTATGATGATTCTAACTGAAATAAGTCACACAGAAAAAGAAACATCATAAGATATCACTAATACACAGAATGTAAACTTGGCTACACAGGAACTGGATTACAAAACAGAACAGGGTCTCAAATTTAGAAAACCTACTTATGCTTGCTTAAGGGGAAAGGTGAGTTGGGGTGCTGCATAAAAACTGAGATTGAAATGAGCACAGATAAAGTTCCTTAAGCCAAATATGGAATAGACAAGAGCTACTCCTTGCTCAACGAAATGGACTCAACAGCCCATATTAAACGCCTAAGAATGTACCTGACTAGTAAGTATCTTAAAACCTATGGATTGCTATGTCTCTGAAAGAAAATCAAGCGTGTGTACAGGGGCATAAACGCAGCAATGATAGGACTGGAGAGGTTCGGTGAGCAAATGAAGACCCTTTGAAGTCATATTGCATGGTACCCATTCCACGGGTCTCAACTCTCCAGGTTTAAGGGATTCTTCCTTCAGCTAAAACATGCACGTGGAACCCAGAGTATGATCAACCGTGTGATCGGGAGACGTGTTCCAATATGTCTCAGTTCTCGTCCCCTGGTACTCGGGTGCATCATTCCAGACGCTTTACTAACACTCTCCCGACTTGGAGAGTCAGTGCCTTTAACCTCCTCTTTGGCCCAGTTTTCAATTTCTGCGGAAGATGAACAGGAATAGGGAGAACCAATGAGAGACTAGGTGGAGGTGTCTGGACCGGCAAATTTAACTCTAATTTCCCACCAGGAAGAGGAATTAACCAAAGGCTCAGCGTGCCGTGCCGGAACCAGATTAGGGCCTGAAGAAATGCTGCGGTGTTCCGGCCAGCTCCCAAGAAAGCGAGTTGAAGAAAGGAGCTCAGGGGCACTGTAATTCACAAACCTGCAGAGTTATAAATGACAGCTCTCGTCCAAAAATATACTGAAGTAAGGCTGCCAAGAGGACTTGAATGTGGGGCAGAATTGCAGGAAACCGATTTCAGGAGGTAGACTGGAATTGCATTTAAAGCATAGGAAAAGAGGCAGAACGTCCACAATGATGCACTTGGCCAAAAAGGGCGTATGCGTTTTTTCCTGAATATATTCAGGAAAAAACGCATACGCCCTTTTTGGCCAACCAAGCAAGCTTGCAAAGGAAATCTGAACTACAATGAAGTCTCACTTCCCCCCGGTCAAAAGGGCCATCTGAAAAAAGTGTAAAATCCAAAAAAGCAGGACAGGCCATGGAGAACTGGGAGCCTTGTTATGCTGATGGGCGGGATGTAAATTGCCAAGAGCCACTCGGAAGAAGTGTATGGTGCTTCCTGAAACACCTAAAAAACATAGCAGCGGAGCCTAGGGCACTTCCACTTATGGTCCTATAGCTTAGGGAAATTAAAATCAAAAAGACACAGCCACCCCAAAGTTTGGGACGGCTCTGTTTACAAGAACCTCGTTTACGGTACAAGTTCAATAGCGCAGAAAGTGAAAAATGGATAAAGAAGTTGTGGTACTTACGTACAATGCAATATCACTCAGCAATGAAATCTATGTCATCAGGCCCGTAGAAGCATAATGAGTGGATTCAGGTATGATGATTCTAACTGAAATAAGTCACACAGAAAAAGAAACATCATAAGATATCACTAATACACAGAATGTAAACTTGGCTACACAGGAACTGGATTACAAAACAGAACAGGGTCTCAAATTTAGAAAACCTACTTATGCTTCCTTAAGGGGAAAGGTGAGTTGGGGTGCTGCATAAAAACTGAGATTGAAATGAGCACAGATAAAGTTCCTTAAGCCAAATATGGAATAGACAAGAGCTACTCCTTGCTCAACGAAATGGACTCAACAGCCCATATTAAACGCCTAAGAATGTACCTGACTAGTAAGTATCTTAAAACCTATGGATTGCTATGTCTCTGAAAGAAAATCAAGCGTGTGTACAGGGGCATAAACGCAGCAATGATAGGACTGGAGAGGTTCGGTGAGCAAATGAAGACCCTTTGAAGTCATATTGCATGGTACCCATTCCACGGGTCTCAACTCTCCAGGTTTAAGGGATTCTTCCTTCAGCTAAAACATGCACGTGGAACCCAGAGTATGATCAACCGTGTGATCGGGAGACGTGTTCCAATATGTCTCAGTTCTCGTCCCCTGGTACTCGGGTGCAACATTCCAGACGCTTTACTAACACTCTCCCGACTTGGAGAGTCAGTGCCTTTAACCTCCTGTTTGGCCCAGTTTGCAATTTCTATGGAAGATGAACAGGAATAGGGAGAACCAAAGAGAGACTAGCTGGAGGTGTCTAGACGGGCAAATTTAACTCTCATTTCCCACCAGGAAGAGGAATTAACCAAAGGCTCAGCGTGCCGTGCCGGAACCAGATTAGGGCCTGAAGCAATCCTGCGGTGTTGCGGCCAGCTCCCAAGAGAGCGAGTTGAAGAAAGGAGCTCAGGGGCACTGTAATTCACAAACCTGCAGAGTTATAAATGACAGCTATCGTCCAAAAATATACTGAAGTAAGGCTGCCAAGAGGACTTGAAAGCGGGGCAGAATTGCAGGAAACCGATTTCAGGAGGTAGACTGGAATTGCATTTAAAGCATAGGAAAAGAGGCAGAACGTCCACAATGATGCACTTGGCCAAAAAGGGCGTATGCGTTTTTTCCTGAATATATTCTGGAAAAAACGCATACGCCCTTTTTGGCCAACCAAGCAAGCTTGCAAAGGAAATCTGCACTACAATGAAGTCTCACTTCCCCCCGGTCAAAAGGGCCATCTGAAAAAAGTGTAAAATCCAGAAAGGCAGGACAGGCCATGGAGAACTGGGAGCCTTGTTATGCTGATGGGCGGGATGTAAATTGCCAAGAGCCACTTGGGAGAGGTGTATGGTGTTTCCTGAAACATCTAAAAAACAAAGCAACAGAGCCTAGGGCACTTCCACTTATGGTCCTATAGCTTAGGGAAATTAAAATCAAAAAGACACAGCCACCCCAAAGTTTGGGAAGGCTCTGTTTACAAGAACCTCGTTTACGGTACAAGTTCAACAGCGCAGAAAGTGAAAAATGGATAAAGAAGTTGTGGTACTAACGTACAATGCAATATCACTCAGCAATGAAATCTATGTCATCAGGCCCGTAGCAGCATAATGAGTGGATTCAGGTATGATGATTCTAACTGAAATAAGTCACACAGAAAAAGAAACATCATAAGATATCACTAATACACGGAATGTAAACTTGGCTACACAGGAACTGGATTACAAAACAGAAAAGGGTCTCAAATTTAGAAAACCAACTTATGCTTGCTTAAGGGGAAAGGTGAGTTGGGGTGCTGCATAAAACCAGAGATTGAAATGAGCACAGATAAAGTTCCTTAAGCCAAATATGGAATAGACAAGAACTACTCCTTGCTCAACGAAATGGACTCAACAGCCCATATTAAATGCCTAAGAATGTACCTGACTAGTAAGTATCTTAAAACCTATGGATTGCTATGTCTCTGAAAGAAAATCAAGCGTGTGTACAGGGGCATAAACACAGCAGTGATAGGAATGGAGAGGTTCGGTGAGCAAATGAAGACCCTTTGATGTCATATTGCATGGTACCCATTCCACGGGTCTCAACTCTGCGGGTTTAAGGGATTCTTCCTTCAGCTAAAACATGCACGTGGAACCCAGAGTATGATCAACCATGTGATCGGGAGACATGTTCCAATATGTCTCAGTTCTCGACCCCTGGTACTCGGGTGCAACATTCCAGACGCTTTACTAACACTCTCCCGACTTGGAGAGTCAGTGCCTTTAACCTCCTGTTTGGCCCATTTGCAATTTCTGCGGAAGATGAACAGGAATAGGGAGAACCAATGAGAGACTAGGTGGAGGTGTCTGGACGGGCAAATTTAACTCTCATTTCCCACGAGGAAGAGGAATTAACCAAAGGCTCAGCGTGCCGTGCCGGAACCAGATTAGGGCTTGAAGCAATCCTGCAGTGTTGCGGCCAGCTCACAAGAAAGCGAGTTGAAGAAAGGAGCTCATGGGCACTGTAATTCGCAAACCTGCAGAGTTATAAATGACAGCTATCGTCCAAAAATATACTGAAGTAAGGCTGCCAAGAGGACTTGAAAGCGGGGCAGAATTGCAGGAAACCGATTTCAGGAGGTAGACTGGAATTGCATTTAAAGCATAGGAAAAGAGGCAGAACGTCCACAATGATGCACTTGGCCAAAAAGGGCGTATGCGTTTTTTCCTGAATATATTCAGGAAAAAACGCATACGCCCTTTTTGGCCAACCAAGCAAGCTTGCAAAGGAAATCTGCACTACAATGAAGTCTCACTTCCCCCCGGTCAAAAGGGCCATCTGAAAAAAGTGTAAAATCCAGAAAGGCAGGACAGGCCATGGAGAACTGGGAGCCTTGTTATGCTGATGGGCGGGATGTAAATTGCCAACAGCCACTCGGGAGAGGTGTATGGTGTTTCCTGAAACATCTAAAAAACAAAGCAACAGAGCCTAGGGCACTTCCACTTATGGTCCTATAGCTTAGGGAAATTAAAATCAAAAAGACACAGCCACCCCAAAGTTTGGGACGGCTCTGTTTACAAGAACCTCGTTTACGGTACAAGTTCAACATCGCAGAAAGTGAAAAATGGATAAAGAAGTTGTGGTACTTACGTACAATGCAATATCACTCAGCAATGAAATCTATGTCATCAGGCCCGTAGCAGCATAATGAGTGGATTCAGGTATGATGATTCTAACTGAAATAAGTCACACAGAAAAAGAAACATCATAAGATATCACTAATACACGGGATGTAAACTTGTCTACACAGGAACTGGATTACAAAACAGAACATGGTCTCAAATTTAGAAAACCAACTTATGCTTGCTTAAGGGGAAAGGTGAGTTGGGGTGCTGCATAAAATCAGAGATTGAAATGAGCACAGACAAAGTTCCTTAAGCCAAATATAGAATAGACAAAAACTACTCCTTGCTCAACGAAATGGACTCAACACCTCATATTAAACGCCTAAGAATGTACCTGACTAGTAAGTATCTTAAAACCTATGGATTGCTATGTCTCTGAAAGACAATCAAGCGTGTGTACAGGGGCATAAACGCAGCAGTGATAGGATTGGAGAGGTTCGGAGAGCAAATGAAGACCCTTTGAAGTCATATTGCATGGTACCCATTCCACGGGGCTCAACTCTCCAGGTTTAAGGGATTCTTCCTTCAGCTAAAACATGCACGTGGAACCCAGAGTATGATCAACCGTGTGATCGGGAGACGTGTTCCAATATATCTCAGTTCTCGTCCCCTGGTACTCGGGTGTAACATTCCAGACGCTTTACTAACACTCTCCCGACTTGGAGAGTCAGTGCCTTTAACCTCCTGTTTGGCCCATTTGCAATTTCTGAGGAAGATGAACAGGAATAGGGAGAACCAATGAGAGACTAGGTGGAGGTGTCTGGACGGGCAAATTTAACTCTCATTTCCCACCAGGAAGAGGAATTAACCAAAGGCTCAGCGTGCCGTGCCGGAACCAGATTAGGGCCTGAAGCAATCCTGCGGTGTTGCGACCAGCTCACAAGAAAGCGAGTTGAAGAAAGGAGCTCAGGGGCACTGTAATTCACAAACCTGCAGAGTTATAAATGACAGCTATCGTCCAAAAATATACTGAAGTAAGGCTGCCAAGAGGACTTGAAAGCGGGGCAGAATTGCAGGAAACCGATTTCAGGAGGTAGACTGGAATTGCATTTAAAGCATAGGAAAAGAGGCAGAACGTCCACAATGATGCACTTGGCCAAAAAGGGCGTATGCGTTTTTTCCTGAATATATTCAGGAAAAAACTCATACGCCCTTTTTGGCCAACCAAGCAAGCTTGCAAAGGAAATCTGCACTACAATGAAGTCTCACTTCCCCCCGGTCAAAAGGGCCATCTGAAAAAAGTGTAAAATCCAGAAAGGCAGGACAGGCCATGGAGAACTGGGAGCCTTGTTATGCTGATGGACGGGATGTAAATTGCCAACAGCCACTCGGGAGAGGTGTATGGTGTTTCCTGAAACATCTAAAAAACAAAGCAACAGAGCCTAGGGCACTTCCACTTATGGTCCTGTAGCTTGGGAAATTAAAATCAGAAAGACACAGCCACCCCAAAGTTTGGGACGGCTCTGTTTACAAGAACCTTGTTTACGGTACAAGTTCAATAACGCAGAAAGTGAAAAATGGATAAAGAAGTTGTGGTACTTACGTACAATGAAATATCACTCAGCAATGAAATCTATGTCATCAGGCCCATAGCAGCATAATGAGTGCATTCAGGTATGATGATTCTAACTGAAATAAGTCACACAGAAAAAGAAACATCATAAGATATCACTAATACACGGAATGTAAACTTGGCTACACAGGAACTGGATTACAAAACAGAACAGGGTCTCAAATTTAGAAAACCAACTTATGCTTGCTTAAGGGGAAAGGTGAGTTGGGTGCTGCATAAAACCAGAGATTGAAATGAGCACAGATAAAGTTCCTTAAGCCAAATATGGAATAGACAAGAACTACTCCTTGCTCAACGAAATGGACTCAACACCCCATATTAAACGCCTAAGAATGTACCTGACTAGTAAGTATCTTAAAACCTATGGATTGCTATGTCTCTGAAAGAGAATCAAGCGTGTGTACAGGGGCATAAACGCAGCAGTGATAGGATTGGAGAGGTTCGGTGAGCAAATGAAGACCCTTTGAATTCATATTGCTTGGTACCCATTCCACGGGTCTCAATTCTCCAGGTTTAAGGGATTCTTCCTTCAGCTAAAACATGCACGTGGAACCCAGAGTATGATCAACCGTGTGATCGGGAGACGTGTTCCAATATGTCTCAATTCTCGTCCCCTGGTACTCGGGTGTAACATTCCAGACGCTTAACTAACACTCTCCCGACTTGGAGAGTCAGTGCCTTTAACCTCCTGTTTGGCCCATTTGCAATTTCTGAGGAAGATGAACAGGAATAGGAAGAACCAATGAGAGACTAGGTGGAGGTGTCTGGACGGGCAAATTTAACTCTCATTTCCCACCAGGAAGAGGAATTAACCAAAGGCTCAGCGTGCTGTGCCGGAACCAGATTAGGGCCTGAAGCAATCCTGCGGTGTTCCGGCCAGCTCACAAGAAAGCGAGTTGAAGAAAGGAGCTCAGGGGCACTGTAATTCACAAACCTGCAGAGTTATAAATGACAGCTATCATCCAAAAATATACTGAAGTAAGGCTGCCAAGAGGACTTGAAAACGGGGCAGAATTGCAGGAAACCGATTTCAGGAGGTAGACTGGAATTGCATTTAAAGCATAGGAAAAGAGGCAGAACGTCCACAATGATGCACTTGGCCAAAAAGGGCGTATGCGTTTTTTCCTGAATATATTCAGGAAAAAACGCATACGCCCTTTTTGGCCAACCAAGCAAGCTTGTAAAGGAAATCTGCACTACAATGAAGTCTCACTTCCCCCCGGTCAAAAGGGCCATCTGAAAAAAGTGTAAAATCCAGAAAGGCAGGACAGGCCATGGAGAACTGGGAGCCTTGTTATGCTGATGGGCGGGATGTAAATTGCCAACAGCCACTCGGGAGAGGTGTATGGTGTTTCCTGAAACATCTAAAAAACAAAGCAACAGAGCCTAGGGCACTTCCACTTATGATCCTATAGCTTAGGGAAATTAAAATCAAAAAGACACAGCCACCCCAAAGTTTGGGACGGCTCTGTTTACAAGAACCTCGTTTACGGTACAAGTTCAATGGCGCAGAAAGTGAAAAATGGATAAAGAAGTTGTGGTACTTACGTACAATGCAATATCACTCAGCAATGAAATCTATGTCATCAGGCCCGTAGCAGCATAATGAGTGGATTCAGGTATGATGATTCTAACTGAAATAAGTCACACAGAAAAAGAAACATCATAAGATATCACTAATACACCGAATGTAAATTTGGCTACACAGGAACTGGATTACAAAACAGAACAGGGTCTCAAATTTAGAAAACCAACTTATGCTTGCTTAAGGGGAAAGGTGAGTTGGGGTGCTGCATAAAACCAGAGATTGAAATGAGCACAGATAAAGTTCCTTAAGCCAAATATGGAATAGACAAGAACTACTCCTTGCTCAACGAAATGGACTCAACACCCCATATTAAACGCCTAAGAATGTACCTGACTAGTAAGTATCTTAAAACCTATGGATTGCTATGTCTCTGAAAGAAAATCAAGCGTGTGTACAGGGGCATAAACGCAGCAGTGATAGGATTGGAGAGGTTCGGTGAGCAAATAAAGACCCTTTGAAGTCATATTGCATGGTACCCATTCCACGGGTCTCAACTCTCCAGGTTTAAGGGATTCTTCCTTCAGCTAAAACATGCACGTGGAACCCAGAGTATGATCAACCGTGTGATCGGGAGACGTGTTCCAATATGTCTCAATTCTCGTCCCCTGGTACTCGGGTGTAACATTCCAGACGCTTAACTAACACTCTCCCGACTTGGAGAGTCAGTGCCTTTAACCTCCTGTTTGGCCCATTTGCAATTTCTGAGGAAGATGAACAGGAATAGGAAGAACCAATGAGAGACTAGGTGGAGGTGTCTGGACGGGCAAATTTAACTCTCATTTCCCACCAGGAAGAGGAATTAACCAAAGGCTCAGCGTGCTGTGCCGGAACCAGATTAGGGCCTGAAGCAATCCTGCGGTGTTGCAGCCAGCTCACAAGAAAGCGAGTTGAAGAAAGGAGCTCAGGGGCACTGTAATTCACAAACCTGCAGAGTTATAAATGACAGCTATCGTCCAAAAATATACTGAAGTAAGGCTGTCAAGAGGACTTGAAAGCGGGGCAGAATTGCAGGAAACCGATTTCAGGAGGTAGACTGGAATTGCATTTAAAGCATAGGAAAAGAGGCAGAACGTCCACAATGATGCACTTGGCCAAAAAGGGCGTATGCGTTTTTTCCTGAATATATTCAGGAAAAAACGCATACGCCCTTTTTGGCCAACCAAGCAAGCTTGTAAAGGAAATCTGCACTACAATGAACTCTCACTTCCCCCCGGTCAAAAGGGCCATCTGAAAAAAGTGTAAAATCCAGAAAGGCAGGACAGGCCATGGAGAACTGGGAGCCTTGTTATGCTGATGGGCGGGATGTAAATTGCCAACAGCCACTCGGGAGAGGTGTATGGTGTTTCCTGAAACATCTAAAAAACAAAGCAACAGAGCCTAGGGCACTTCCACTTATGATCCTATAGCTTAGGGAAATTAAAATGAAAAAGACACAGCCACCCCAAAGTTTGGGACGGCTCTGTTTACAAGAACCTCGTTTACGGTACAAGTTCAATGGCGCAGAAAGTGAAAAATGGATAAAGAAGTTGTGGTACTTACGTACAATGCAATATCACTCAGCAATGAAATCTATGTCATCAGGCCCGTAGCAGCATAATGAGTGGATTCAGGTATGATGATTCTAACTGAAATAAGTCACACAGAAAAAGAAACATCATAAGATATCACTAATACACCGAATGTAAATTTGGCTACACAGGAACTGGATTACAAAACAGAACAGGGTCTCAAATTTAGAAAACCAACTTATGCTTGCTTAAGGGGAAAGGTGAGTTGGGGTGCTGCATAAAACCAGAGATTGAAATGAGCACAGATAAAGTTCCTTAAGCCAAATATGGAATAGACAAGAACTACTCCTTGCTCAACGAAATGGACTCAACACCCCATATTAAACGCCTAAGAATGTACCTGACTAGTAAGTATCTTAAAACCTATGGATTGCTATGTCTCTGAAAGAAAATCAAGCGTGTGTACAGGGGCATAAACGCAGCAGTGATAGGATTGGAGAGGTTCGGTGAGCAAATAAAGACCCTTTGAAGTCATATTGCATGGTACCCATTCCACGGGTCTCAACTCTCCAGGTTTAAGGGATTCTTCCTTCAGCTAAAACATGCACGTGGAACCCAGAGTATGATCAACCGTGTGATCGGGAGACGTGTTCCAATATGTCTCAATTCTCGTCCCCTGGTACTCGGGTGTAACATTCCAGACGCTTAACTAACACTCTCCCGACTTGGAGAGTCAGTGCCTTTAACCTCCTGTTTGGCCCATTTGCAATTTCTGAGGAAGATGAACAGGAATAGGAAGAACCAATGAGAGACTAGGTGGAGGTGTCTGGACGGGCAAATTTAACTCTCATTTCCCACCAGGAAGAGGAATTAACCAAAGGCTCAGCGTGCTGTGCCGGAACCAGATTAGGGCCTGAAGCAATCCTGCGGTGTTGCAGCCAGCTCACAAGAAAGCGAGTTGAAGAAAGGAGCTCAGGGGCACTGTAATTCACAAACCTGCAGAGTTATAAATGACAGCTATCGTCCAAAAATATACTGAAGTAAGGCTGTCAAGAGGACTTGAAAGCGGGGCAGAATTGCAGGAAACCGATTTCAGGAGGTAGACTGGAATTGCATTTAAAGCATAGGAAAAGAGGCAGAACGTCCACAATGATGCACTTGGCCAAAAAGGGCGTATGCGTTTTTTCCTGAATATATTCAGGAAAAAACGCATACGCCCTTTTTGGCCAACCAAGCAAGCTTGTAAAGGAAATCTGCACTACAATGAAGTCTCACTTCCCCCCGGTCAAAAGGGCCATCTGAAAAAAGTGTAAAATCCAGAAATGCAGGACAGGCCATGGAGAACTGGGAGCCTTGTTATGCTGATGGGCGGGATGTAAATTGCCAACAGCCACTCTGGAGAGGTGTATGGTGTTTCCTGAAACATCTAAAAAACAAAGCAACAGAGCCTAGGGCACTTCCACTTATGGTCCTATAGCTTAGGGAAATTAAAATCAAAAAGACACAGCCACCCCAAAGTTTGGGACGGCTCTGTTTACAAGAACATCGTTTACGGTACAAGTTCAATATCACAGAAAGTGAAAAATGGATAAAGAAGTTGTGGTACTTACGTACAATGCAATATCACTCAGCAATGAAATCTATGTCATCAGGCCCATAGCAGCATAATGAGTGGATTCAGGTATGATGATTCTAACTGAAATAAGTCACACAGAAAAAGAAACATCATAAGATATCACTAATACACGGAATGTAAACTTGGCTACACAGGAACTGGATTACAAAACAGAACAGGGTCTCAAATTTAGAAAACCAACTTATGCTTGCTTAAGGGGAAAGCTGAGTTGGGGTGCTGCATAAAACCAGAGATTGAAATGAGCACAGATAAAGTTCCTTAAGCCAAATATGGAATAGACAAGAACTACTCCTTGCTCAACGAAATGGACTCAACAGCCCATATTAAATGCCTAAGTATGTACCTGACTAGTAAGTATCTTAAAACCTATGGATTGCTATGTCTCTGAAAGAGAATCAAGCGTGTGTACAGGGGCATAAACGCAGCAGTGATAGGATTGGAGAGGTTCGGTGAGCAAATGAAGACCCTTTGAAGTCATATTGCTTGGTACCCATTCCACGGGTCTCAACTCTCCAGGTTTAAGGGATTATTTCATCAGGTAAAACATGCACGTGGAACCCAGAGTATGATCAACCGTGTGATCGGGAGACGTGTTCCAATATGTCTCAATTCTCGTCCCCTGGTACTCGGGTGTAACATTCCAGACGCTTTACTAACACTCTCCCGACTTGGAGAGTCAGTGCCTTTAACCTCCTGTTTGGCCCATTTGCAATTTCTGCGGAAGATGAACAGGAATAGGGAGAACCAATGAGAGACTAGCTGGAGGTGTCTGGACGGGCAAATTTAACTCTCATTTCCCACCAGGAAGAGGAATTAACCAAAGGCTCAGCGTGCCGTGCCGGAACCAGATTAGGGCCTGAAGCAATCCTGCGGTGTTGCGGCCAGCTCACAAGAAAGCGAGTTGAAGAAAGGAGCTCAGGGGCACTGTAATTCACAAACCTGCAGAGTTATAAATGACAGCTATCGTCCAAAAATATACTGAAGTAAGGCTGCCAAGAGGACTTGAAAGCGGGGCAGAATTGCAGGAAACCGATTTCAGGAGGTAGACTGGAATTGCATTTAAAGCATAGGAAAAGAGGCAGAACGTCCACAATGATGCACTTGGCCAAAAAGGGCGTATGCGTTTTTTCCTGAATATATTCAGGAAAAAACGTATACGCCCTTTTTGGCCAACCAAGCAAGCTTGCAAAGGAAATCTGCACTACAATGAAGTCTCACTTCCCCCCGGTCAAAAGGGCCATCTGAAAAAAGTGTAAAATCCAGAAAGGCAGGACAGGCCATGGAGAACTGGGAGCCTTGTTATGCTGATGGGCGGGATGTAAATTGCCAACAGCCACTCGGGAGAGGTGTATGGTGTTTCCTGAAACATCTAAAAAACAAAGCAACAGAGCCTAGGGCACTTCCACTTATGGTCCTATAGCTTAGGGAAATTAAAATCAAAAAGACACAGCCACCCCAAAGTTTGGGACGGCTCTGTTTACAAGAACCTCGTTTACGGTACAAGTTCAATATCGCAGAAAGTGAAAAATGGATAAAGAAGTTGTGGTACTTACGTACAATGCAATATCACTCAGCAATGAAATCTATGTCATCAGGCCCGTAGCAGCATAATGAGTGGATTCAGGTATGATGATTCTAACTGAAATAAGTCACACAGAAAAAGAAACATCATAAGATATCACTAATACACCGAATGTAAATTTGGCTACACAGGAACTGGATTACAAAACAGAACAGGGTCTCAAATTTAGAAAACCAACTTATGCTTGCTTAAGGGGAAAGGTGAGTTGGGGTGCTGCATAAAACCAGAGATTGAAATGAGCACAGATAAAGTTCCTTAAGCCAAATATGGAATAGACAAGAACTACTCCTTGCTCAACGAAAAGGACTCAACACCACATATTAAACGCCTAAGAATGTACCTGACTAGTAAGTATCTTAAAACCTATGGATTGCTATGTCTCTGAAAGAAAATCAAGCGTGTGTACAGGGGCATAAACGCAGCAGTGATAGGATTGGAGAGGTTCGGTGAGCAAATGAAGACCCTTTGAAGTCATATTGCATGGTACCCATTCCACGGGTCTCAACTCTCCAGGTTTAAGGGATTCTTTCTTCAGCTAAAACATGCACGTGGAACCCAGAGTATGATCAACCGTGTGATCGGGAGACGTGTTCCAATATGTCTCAATTCTCGTCCCCTGGTACTCGGGTGTAACATTCCAGACGCTTTACTAACACTCTCCCGACTTGGAGAGTCAGTGCCTTTAACCTCCTGTTTGGCCCATTTGCAATTTCTGAGGAAGATAAACAGGAATAGGGAGAACCAATGAGAGACTAGCTGGAGGTGTCTGGACGGGCAAATTTAACTCTCATTTCCCACCAGGAAGAGGAATTAACCAAAGGCTCAGTGTGCCGTGCCGGAACCAGATTAGGGCCTGAAGCAATCCTGCGGTGTTGCGGCCAGCTCACAAGAAAGCGAGTTGAAGAAAGGAGCTCAGGGGCACTGTAATTCACAAACCTGCAGAGTTATAAATGACAGCTATCGTCCAAAAATATACTGAAGTAAGGCTGCCAAGAGGATTTGAAAGCGGGGCAGAATTGCAGGAAACCGATTTCAGGAGGTAGACTGGAATTGCATTTAAAGCATAGGAAAAGAGGCAGAACGTCCACAATGATGCACTTGGCCAAAAAGGGCGTATGCGTTTTTTCCTGAATATATTCAGGAAAAAACGCATACGCCCTTTTTGGCCAACCAAGCAAGCTTGCAAAGGAAATCTGCACTACAATGAAGTCTCACTTCCCCCCGGTCAAAAGGGCCATCTGAAAAAAGTGTAAAATCCAGAAAGGCAGGACAGGCCATGGAGAACTGGGAGCCTTGTTATGCTGATGGGCGGGATGTAAATTGCCAACAGCCACTCGGGAGAGGTGTATGGTGTTTCCTGAAACATCTAAAAAACAAAGCAACAGAGCCTAGGGCACTTCCACTTATGGTCCTGTAGCTTGGGAAATTAAAATCAGAAAGACACAGCCACCCCAAAGTTTGGGACGGCTCTGTTTACAAGAACCTCGTTTACGGTACAAGTTCAATATCGCAGAAATTGAAAAATGGATAAAGAAGTTGTGGTACTTACGTACAATGCAATATCACTCAGCAATGAAATCTATGTCATCAGGCCCGTAGCAGCATAATGAGTGGATTCAGGTATGATGATTCTAACTGAAATAAGTCACACAGAAAAAGAAACATCATAAGATATCACTAATACACCGAATGTAAACTTGGCTACACAGGAACTGGATTACAAAACAGAACAGGGTCTCAAATTTAGAAAACCAACTTATGCTTGCTTAAGGGGAAAGGTGAGTTGGGGTGCTGCATATAACCAGAGATTGAAATGAGCACAGATAAAGTTCCTTAAGCCAAATATGGAATAGACAAGAACTACTCCTTGCTCAACGAAATGGACTCAACACCCCATATTAAACGCCTAAGAATGTACCTGACTAGTAAGTATCTTAAAACCTATGGATTGCTATGTCTCTGAAAGAAAATCAAGCGTGTGTACAGGGGCATAAACGCAGCAGTGATAGGATTGGAGAGGTTCGGTGAGCAAATGAAGACCCTTTGAAGTCATATTGCATGGTACCCATTCCACGGGTCTCAACTCTCCAGGTTTAAGGGATTCTTCCTTCAGGTAAAACATGCACGTGGAACCCAGAGTATGATCAACCGTGTGATCGGGAGACGTGTTCCAATATGTCTCAATTCTCGTCCCCTGGTACTCGGGTGTAACATTCCAGACGCTTAACTAACACTCTCCCGACTTGGAGAGTCAGTGCCTTTAACCTCCTGTTTGGCCCATTTGCAATTTCTGAGGAAGATGAACAGGAATAGGAAGAACCAATGAGAGACTAGGTGGAGGTGTCTGGACGGGCAAATTTAACTCTCATTTCCCACCAGGAAGAGGAATTAACCAAAGGCTCAGCGTGCTGTGCCGGAACCAGATTAGGGCCTGAAGAAATCCTGCGGTGCTGCAGCCAGCTCACAAGAAAGCGAGTTGAAGAAAGGAGCTCAGGGGCACTGTAATTCACAAACCTGCAGAGTTATAAATGACAGCTATCGTCCAAAAATATACTGAAGTAAGGCTGTCAAGAGGACTTGAAAGCGGGGCAGAATTGCAGGAAACCGATTTCAGGAGGTAGACTGGAATTGCATTTAAAGCATAGGAAAAGAGGCAGAACGTCCACAATGATGCACTTGGCCAAAAAGGGCGTATGCGTTTTTTCCTGAATATATTCAGGAAAAAACGCATACGCCCTTTTTGGCCAACCAAGCAAGCTTGTAAAGGAAATCTGCACTACAATGAAGTCTCACTTCCCCACGGTCAAAAGGGCCATCTGAAAAAAGTGTAAAATCCAGAAAGGCAGGACAGGCCATGGAGAACTGGGAGCCTTGTTATGCTGATGGGCGGGATGTAAATTGCCAACAGCCACTCTGGAGAGGTGTATGGTGTTTCCTGAAACATCTAAAAAACAAAGCAACAGAGCCTAGGGCACTTCCACTTATGGTCCTATAGCTTAGGGAAATTAAAATCAAAAAGACACAGCCACCCCAAAGTTTGGGACGGCTCTGTTTACAAGAACATCGTTTACGGTACAAGTTCAATATCACAGAAAGTGAAAAATGGATAAAGAAGTTGTGGTACTTACGTACAATGCAATATCACTCAGCAATGAAATCTATGTCATCAGGCCCATAGCAGCATAATGAGTGGATTCAGGTATGATGATTCTAACTGAAATAAGTCACACAGAAAAAGAAACATCATAAGATATCACTAATACACGGAATGTAAACTTGGCTACACAGGAACTGGATTACAAAACAGAACAGGGTATCAAATTTAGAAAACCAACTTATGCTTGCTTAAGGGGAAAGCTGAGTTGGGGTGCTGCATAAAACCAGAGATTGAAATGAGCACAGATAAAGTTCCTTAAGCCAAATATGGAATAGACAAGAACTACTCCTTGCTCAACGAAATGGACTCAACACCCCATATTAAACGCCTAAGAATGTACCTGACTAGTAAGTATCTTAAAACCTATGGATTGCTATGTCTCTGAAAGAAAATCAAGCGTGTGTACAGGGGCATAAACGCAGCAGTGATAGGATTGGAGAGGTTCGGTGAGCAAATGAAGACCCTTTGAAGTCATATTGCATGGTACCCATTCCACGGGTCTCAACTCTCCAGGTTTAAGGGATTCTTCCTTCAGCTAAAACATGCACGTGGAACCCAGAGTATGATCAACCGAGTGATCGGGAGACGTGTTCCAATATGCCTCAATTCTCGTCCCCTGGTACTCGGGTGTAACATTCCAGACGCTTAACTAACACTCTCCCGACTTGGAGAGTCAGTGCCTTTAACCTCCTGTTTGGCCCATTTGCAATTTCTGAGGAAGATGAACAGGAATAGGAAGAACCAATGAGAGACTAGGTGGAGGTGTCTGGACGGGCAAATTTAACTCTCATTTCCCACCAGGAAGAGGAATTAACCAAAGGCTCAGCGTGCTGTGCCGGAACCAGATTAGGGCCTGAAGCAATCCTGCGGTGTTGCGGCCAGCTCACAAGAAAGCGAGTTGAAGAAAGGAGCTCAGGGGCACTGTAATTCACAAACCTGCAGAGTTATAAATGACAGCTATCATCCAAAAATATACTGAAGTAAGGCTGTCAAGAGGACTTGAAATCGGGGCAGAATTTCAGGAAACCGATTTCAGGAGGTAGACTTGAATTGCATTTAAAGCATAGGAAAAGATTCAGAACGTCCACAATGATGCACTTGGCCAAAAAGGGCGTATGCGTTTTTTCCTGAATATATTCAGGAAAAAACGCATACGCCCTTTTTGGCCAACCAAGCAAGCTTGTAAAGGAAATCTGCACTACAATGAAGTCTCACTTCCCCCCGGTCAAAAGGGCCATCTGAAAAAAGTGTAAAATCCAGAAAGGCAGGACAGGCCATGGAGAACTGGGAGCCTTGTTATGCTGATGGGCGGGATGTAAATTGCCAACAGCCACTCAGGAGAGGTGTATGGTGTTTCCTGAAACATCTAAAAAACAAAGCAACAGAGCCTAGGGCACTTCCACTTATGGTCCTTTAGCTTGGGAAATTAAAATCAGAAAGACACAGCCACCCCAAAGTTTGGGACGGCTCTGTTTACAAGAACATCGTTTACGGTACAAGTTCAATATCGCAGAAAGTGAAAAATGGATAAAGAAGTTGTGGTACTTACGTACAATGCAATATCACTCAGCAATGAAATCTATGTCATCAGGCCCATAGCAGCATAATGAGTGTATTCAGGTATGATGATTCTAACTGAAATAAGTCACACAGAAAAAGAAACATCATAAGATATCACTAATACACGGAATGTAAACTTGGCTACACAGGAACTGGATTACAAAACAGAACAGGGTCTCAAATTTAGAAAACCAACTTATGCTTGCTTAAGGGGAAAGGTGAGTTGGGGTGCTGCATCAAACCAGAGATTGAAATGAGCACAGATAAAGTTCCTTAAGCCAAATATGGAAAAGACAAGAACTACTCCTTGCTCAACGAAATGGACTCAACACCCCATATTAAACGCCTAAGAATGTACCTGACTAGTAAGTATCTTAAAACCTATGGATTGCTATGTCTCTGAAAGAAAATCAAGCGTGTGTACAGGGGCATAAACGCAGCAGTGATAGGATTGGAGAGGTTCGGTGAGCAAATGAAGACCCTTTGAAGTCATATTGCATGGTACCCATTCCACGGGTCTCAACTCTCCAGGTTTAAGGGATTCTTCCTTCAGCTAAAACATGCACGTGGAACCCAGAGTATGATCAACCGTGTGATCGGGAGACGTGTTCCAATATGTCTCAATTCTCGTCCCCTGGTACTCGGGTGTAACATTCCAGACGCTTTACTAACACTCTCCCGACTTGGAGAGTCAGTGCCTTTAACCTCCTGTTTGGTCCATTTGCAATTTCTGCGGAAGATGAACAGGAATAGGGAGAACCAATGAGAGACTAGCTGGAGGTGTCTGGACGGGCAAATTTAACTCTCATTTCCCACCAGGAAGAGGAATTAACCAAAGGCTCAGCGGCGCGTGCCGGAACCAGATTAGGGCCTGAAGCAATCCTGCGGTGTTGCGGCCAGCTCACAAGAAAGCGAGTTGAAGAAAGGAGCTCAGGGGCACTGTAATTCACAAACCTGCAGAGTTATAAATGACAGCTATCGTCCAAAAATATACTGAAGTAAGGCTGCCAAGAGGACTTGAAAGCGGGGCAGAATTGCAGGAAACCGATTTCAGGAGGTAGACTGGAATTGCATTTAAAGCATAGGAAAAGAGGCAGAACGTCCACAATGATGCACTTGGCCAAAAAGGGCGTATGCGTTTTTTCCTGAATATATTCAGGAAAAAACGCATACGCCCTTTTTGGCCAACCAAGCAAGCTTGCAAAGGAAATCTGCACTACAATGAAGTCTCACTTCCCCCCCGGTCAAAAGGGCCATCTGAAAAAAGTGTAAAATCCAGAAAGGCAGGACAGGCCATGGAGAACTGGGAGCCTTGTTATGCTGATGGGCGGGATGTAAATTGCCAACAGCCACTCGGGAGAGGTGTATGGTGTTTCCTGAAACATCTAAAAAACAAAGCAACAGAGCCTAGGGCACTTCCACTTATGGTCCTATAGCTTAGGGAAATTAAAATCAAAAACACACAGCCACCCCAAAGTTTGGGACGGCTCTGTTTACAAGAACCTCGTTTACGGTACAAGTTCAATAGCGCAGAAAGTGAAAATGGATAAAGAAGTTGTGGTACTTACGTACAATGCAATATCACTCAGCAATGAAATCTATGTCATCAGGCCCGTAGCAGCATAATGAGTGGATTCAGGTATGATGATTCTAACTGAAATAAGTCACACAGAAAAAGAAACATCATAAGATATCATTAATACACGGGATGTAAACTTGGCTACACAGGAACTGGATTACAAAACAGAACAGGGTCTCAAATTTAGAAAACCAACTTATGCTTGCTTAAGGGGAAAGGTGAGTTGGGGTGCTGCATAAAACCAGAGATTGAAATGAGCACAGATAAAGTTCCTTAAGCCAAATATAGAATAGACAAGAACTACTCCTTGCTCAACGAAATGGACTCAAAACCCCATATTAAACGCCTAAGAATGTACCTGACTAGTAAGAATTTTCAAACCTATGGATTGCTATGTCTCCGAAAGAAAATCAAGCGTGTGTACAGGGGCATAAACGCAGCAGTGATAGGATTGGAGAGGTTCGGTGAGCAAATGAAGACCCTTTGAAGTCATATTGCATGGTACCCATTCCACGGGTCTCAACTCTCCAGGTTTAAGGGATTCTTCCTTCAGCTAAAACATGCACGTGGAACCCAGAGTATGATCAACCGTGTGATTGGGAGACGTGTTCCAATATGTCTCAGTTCTCGTCCCCTGGTACTCGGGTGCAACATTCCAGACGCTTTACTAACACTCTCCCGACTTGGAGAGTCAGTGCCTTTAAACTCCTGTTTGGCCCATTTGCAATTTCTGAGGAAGATGAACAGGAATAGGGAGAACCAATGAGAGACTAGCTGGAGGTGTCTGGACGGGCAAATTTAACTGTCATTTCCCACCAGGAAGAGGAATTAACCAAAGGCTCAGCGTGCCGTGCCGGAACCAGATTAGGGCCTGAAGCAATCCTGCGGTGTTGCGGCCAGCTCACAAGAAAGCGAGTTGAAGAAAGGAGCTCAGGGGCACTGTAATTCACAAACCTGCAGAGTTATAAATGACAGCTATCATCCAAAAATATACTGAAGTAAGGCTGCCAAGAGGACTTGAAAGCGGGGCAGAATTGCAGGAAACCGATTTCAGGAGGTAGACTGGAATTGCATTTAAAGCATAGGAAAAGAGGCAGAACGTCCACAATGATGCACTTGGCCAAAAAGGGCGTATGCGTTTTTTCCTGAATATATTCAGGAAAAAACGCATACGCCCTTTTTGGCCAACCAAGCAAGCTTGCAAAGGAAATCTGCACTACAATGAAGTCTCACTTCCCCCCGGTCAAAAGGGCCATCTGAAAAAAGTGTAAAATCCAGAAAGGCAGGACAGGCCATGGAGAACTGGGAGCCTTGTTATGCTGATGGGCGGGATGTAAATTGCCAACAGCCACTCGGGAGAGGTGTATGGTGTTTCCTGAAACATCTAAAAAACAAAGCAACAGAGCCTAGGGCACTTCCACTTATGGTCCTATAGCTTAGGGAAATTAAAATCAAAAAGACACAGCCACCCCAAAGTTTGGGACGGCTCTGTTTACAAGAACCTCGTTTACGGTACAAGTTCAATAGCGCAGAAAGTGAAAAATGGATAAAGAAGTTGTGGTACTTACGTACAATGCAATATCACTCAGCAATGAAATCTATGTCATCAGGCCCGTAGCAGCATAATGAGTGGATTCAGGTATGATGATTCTAACTGAAATAAGTCTCACAGAAAAAGAAACATCATAAGATATCACTAATACACGGGATGTAAACTTGGCTACACAGGAACTGGATTACAAAACAGAACAGGGTCTCAAATTTAGAAAACCAACTTATGCTTGCTTAAGGGGAAAGGTGAGTTGGGGTGCTGCATCAAACCAGAGATTGAAATGAGCACAGATAAAGTTCCTTAAGCCAAATATGGAATAGACAAGAACTACTCCTTGCTCAACGAAATGGACTCAACACCCCATATTAAACGCCTAAGAATGTACCTGACTAGTAAGTATCTTAAAACCTATGGATTGCTATGTCTCTGAAAGAAAATCAAGCGTGTGTACAGGGGCATAAACGCAGCAGTGATAGGATTGGAGAGGTTCGGTGAGCAAATGAAGACCCTTTGAAGTCATATTGCTTGGTACCCATTCCACGGGTCTCAACTCTCCAGGTTTAAGGGATTCTTCCTTCAGCTAAAACATGCACGTGGAACCCAGAGTATGATCAACCGTGTGATCGGGAGACGTGTTCCAATATGTCTCAATTCTCGTCCCCTGGCACTCGGGTGCAACATTCCAGACGCTTTACTAACACTCTCCCGACTTGGAGAGTCAGTGCCTTTAACCTCCTGTTTGGCCCATTTGCAATTTCTGAGGAAGATGAACAGGAATAGGGAGAACCAATGAGAGACTAGCTGGAGGTGTCTGGACGGGCAAATTTAACTCTCATTTCCCACCAGGAAGAGGAATTAACCAAAGGCTCAGCGTGCCGTGCCGGAACCAGATTAGGGCCTGAAGCAATCCTGCGGTGTTGCGGCCAGCTCACAAGAAAGCGAGTTGAAGAAAGGAGCTCAGGGGCACTGTAATTCACAAACCTGCAGAGTTATAAATGACAGCTATCGTCCAAAAATATACTGAAGTAAGGCTGCCAAGAGGACTTGAAAGCGGGGCAGAATTGCAGGAAACCGATTTCAGGAGGTAGACTGGAATTGCATTTAAAGCATAGGAAAAGAGGCAGAACGTCCACAATGATGCACTTGGCCAAAAAGGGCGTATGCGTTTTTTCCTGAATATATTCAGGAAAAAACGCATACGCCCTTTTTGGCCAACCAAGCAAGCTTGCAAAGGAAATCTGCACTACAATGAAGTCTCACTTCCCCCCGGTCAAAAGGGCCATCTGAAAAAAGTGTAAAATCCAGAAAGGCAGGACAGGCCATGGAGAGCTGGGAGCCTTGTTATGCTGATGGGCGGGATGTAAATTGCCAAGAGCCACTCGGGAGAGGTGTATGGTGTTTCCTGAAACATCTAAAAAACAAAGCAACAGAGCCTAGGGCACTTCCACTTATGGTCCTGTAGCTTGGGAAATTAAAATCAGAAAGACACAGCCACCCCAAAGTTTGGGACGGCTCTGTTTACAAGAACATCGTTTACGGTACAAGTTCAATATCGCAGAAAGTGAAAAATGGATAAAGAAGTTGTGGTACTTACGTACAATGCAATATCACTCAGCAATGAAATCTATGTCATCAGGCCCATAGCAGCATAATGAGTGGATTCAGGTATGATGATTCTAACTGAAATAAGTCACACAGAAAAAGAAATATCATAAGATATCACTAATACACAGAATGTAAACTTGGCTACACAGGAACTGGATTACAAAACAGAACAGGGTCTCAAATTTAGAAAACCAACTTATGCTTGCTTAAGGGGAAAGGTGAGTTGGGGTGCTGCATAAAACCAGAGATTGAAATGAGCACAGATAAAGTTCCTTAAGCCAAATATGGAAAATACAAGAACTACTCCTTGCTCAACGAAATGGACTCAACACCCCATATTAAACGCCTAAGAATGTACCTGACTAGTAAGTATCTTAAAACCTATGGATTGCTATGTCTCTGAAAGAAAATCAAGCGTGTGTACAGGGGCATAAACGCAGCAGTGATAGGATTGGAGAGGTTCGGTGAGCAAATGAAGACCCTTTGAAGTCATATTGCTTGGTACCCATTCCACGGGTCTCAACTCTCCAGGTTTAAGGGATTCTTCCTTCAGCTAAAACATGCACGTGGAACCCAGAGTATGATCAACCGTGTGATCGGGAGACGTGTTCCAATATGTCTCAATTCTCGTCCCCTGGTACGCGGGTGTAACATTCCAGACGCTTAAGTAACACTCTCCCGACTTGGAGAGTCAGTGCCTTTAACCTCCTGTTTGGCCCATTTGCAATTTCTGAGGAAGATGAACAGGAATAGGAAGAACCAATGAGAGACTAGGTGGAGGTGTCTGGACGGGCAAATTTAACTCTCATTTCCCACCAGGAAGAGGAATTAACCAAAGGCTCAGCGTGCTGCGCCGGAACCAGATTAGGGCCTGAAGCAATCCTGCGGTGTTGCGGCCAGCTCACAAGAAAGCGAGTTGAAGAAAGGAGCTCAGGGGCACTGTAATTCACAAACCTGCAGAGTTATAAATGACAGCTATCATCCAAAAATATACTGAAGTAAGGCTGCCAAGAGGACTTGAAAACGGGGCAGAATTGCAGGAAACCGATTTCAGGAGGTAGATTGGAATTGCATTTAAAGCATAGGAAAAGAGGCAGAACGTCCACAATGATGCACTTGGCCAAAAAAGGCGTATGCGTTTTTTCCTGAATATATTCAGGAAAAAACGCATACGCCCTTTTTGGCCAACCAAGCAAGCTTGTAAAGGAAATCTGCACTACAATGAAGTCTCACTTCCCCCCAGTCAAAAGGGCCATCTGAAAAAAGTGTAAAATCCAGAAAGGCAGGACAGGCCATGGAGAACTGGGAGCCTTGTTATGCTGATGGGCGGGATGTAAATTGCCAACAGCCACTCGGGAGAGGTGTATGGTGTTTCCTGAAACATCTAAAAAACAAAGCAACAGAGCCTAGGGCACTTCCACTTATGGTCCTATAGCTTAGGGAAATTAAAATCAAAAAGACACAGCCACCCCAAAGTTGGGGACGGCTCTGTTTACAAGAACCTCGTTTACGGTACAAGTTCAATATCGCAGAAAGTGAAAAGTGGATAAAGAAGTTGTGGTACTTACGTACAATGCAATATCACTCAGCAATGAAATCTATGTCATCAGGCCCGTAGCAGCATAATGAGTGGATTCAGGTATGATGATTCTAACTGAAATAAGTCACACAGAAAAAGAAACATCATAAGATATCATTAATACACGGGATGTAAACTTGGCTACACAGGAACTGGATTACAAAACAGAACAGGGTCTCAAATTTAGAAAACCAACTTATGCTTGCTTAAGGGGAAAGGTGAGTTGGGGTGCTGCATAAAACCAGAGATTGAAATGAGCACAGATAAAGTTCCTTAAGCCAAATATGGAATAGACAAGAACTACTCCTTGCTCAACGAAATGGACTCAACAGCCCATATTAAATGCCTAAGAATGTACCTGACTAGTAAGTATCTTAAAACCTATGGATTGCTATGTCTCTGAAAGAGAATCAAGCGTGTGTACAGGGGCATAAACGCAGCAGTGATAGGATTGGAGAGGTTCGGTGAGCAAATGAAGACCCTTTGAAGTCATATTGCATGGTACCCATTCCACGGGTCTCAACTCTCCAGGTTTAAGGGATTCTTCCTTCAGCTAAAACATGCACGTGGAACCCAGAGTATGATCAACCGTGTGATCGGGAGGCGTGTTCCAATATGTCTCAGTTCTCGTCCCCTGGTACTCGGGTGCAACATTCCAGACGCTTTACTAACACTCTCCCGACTTGGAGAGTCAGTGCCTTTAACCTCCTGTTTGGCACATTTGCAATTTCTGAGGAAGATGAACAGGAATAGGGAGAACCAATGAGAGACTAGCTGGAGGTGTCTGGACGGGCAAATTTAACTCTCATTTCCCACCAGGAAGAGGAATTAACCAAAGGCTCAGCGTGCTGTGCCGGAACCAGATTAGGGCCTGAAGCAATCCTGCGGTGTTGCGGCCAGCTCACAAGAAAGCGAGTTGAAGAAAGGAGCTCAGGGGCACTGTAATTCACAAACCTGCAGAGTTATAAATGACAGCTATCATCCAAAAATATACTGAAGTAAGGCTGTCAAGAGGACTTGAAAGCGGGGCAGAATTGCAGGAAACCGATTTCAGGAGGTAGACTGGAATTGCATTTAAAGCATAGGAAAAGAGGCAGAACGTCCACAATGATGCACTTGGCCAAAAAGGGCGTATGCGTTTTTTCCTGAATATATTCAGGAAAAAACGCATACGCCCTTTTTGGCCAACCAAGCAAGCTTGTAAAGGAAATCTGCACTACAATGAAGTCTCACTTCCCCCCGGTCAAAAGGGCCATCTGAAAAAAGTGTAAAATCCAGAAAGGCAGGACAGGCCATGGAGAACTGGGAGCCTTGTTATGCTGATGGGCGGGATGAAAATTGCCAACAGCCACTCGGGAGAGGTGTATGGTGTTTCCTGAAACATCTAAAAAACAAAGCAACAGAGCCTAGGGCACTTCCACTTATGGTCCTATAGCTTAGGGAAATTAAAATCAAAAAGACACAGCCACCCCAAAGTTTGGGACGGCTCTGTTTACAAGAACCTCGTTTACGGTACAAGTTCAATAGCGCAGAAAGTGAAAAATGGATAAAGAAGTTGTGGTACTTACGTACAATGCAATATCACTCAGCAATGAAATCTATGTCATCAGGCCCGTAGCAGCATAATGAGTGGATTCAGGTATGATGATTCTAAGTGAAATAAGTCACACAGAAAAAGAAACATCATAAGATATCACTAATACACGGGATGTAAACTTGGCTACACAGGAACTGGATTACAAAACAGAACAGGGTCTCAAATTTAGAAAACCAACTTATGCTTGCTTAAGGGGAAAGGTGAGTTGGGGTGCTGCATCAAACCAGAGATTGAAATGAGCACAGATAAAGTTCCTTAAGCCAAATATGGAATAGACAAGAACTACTCCTTGCTCAATGAAATGGACTCAACACCCCATATTAAACGCCTAAGAATGTACCTGACAATAAGTATCTTAAAACCTATGGATTGCTATGTCTCTGAAAGAAAATCAAGCGTGTGTACAGGGGCATAAACGCAGCAGTGATAGGATTGGAGAGGTTCGGTGAGCAAATGAAGACCCTTTGAAGTCATATTGCATGGTACCCATTCCACGGGTCTCAACTCTCCAGGTTTAAGGGACTCTGCCTTCAGGTAAAACATGCACGTGGAACCCAGAGTATGATCAACCGTGTGATCGGGAGACGTGTTCCAATATGTCTCAGTTCTCGTCCCCTGTAACTCGGGTGCAACATTCCAGACGCTTTACTAACACTCTCCCGACTTGGAGAGTCAGTGCCTTTAACCTCCTGTTTGGCCCAGTTTGCAATTTCTGCGGAAGATGAACAGGAATAGGGAGAACCAAAGAGAGACTAGCTGGAGGTGTCTGGACGGGCAAATTTAACTCTCATTTCCCACCAGGAAGAGGAATTAACCAAAGGCTCAGCGTGCCGTGCCGGAACCAGATTAGGGCCTGAAGCAATCCTGCGGTGTTGCGGCCAGCTCACAAGAAAGCGAGTTGAAGAAAGGAGCTCAGGGGCACTGTAATTCACAAACCTGCAGAGTTATAAATGACAGCTATCATCCAAAAATATACTGAAGTAAGGCTGCCAAGAGGACTTGAAAGCGGGGCAGAATTGCAGGAAACCGATTTCAGGAGGTAGACTGGAATTGCATTTAAAGCATAGGAAAAGAGGCAGAACGTCCACAATGATGCACTTGGCCAAAAAGGGCGTATGCGTTTTTTCCTGAATATATTCAGGAAAAAACGCATACGCCCTTTTTGGCCAACCAAGCAAGCTTGCAAAGGAAATCTGCACTACAATGAAGTCTCACTTCCCCCCGGTCAAAAGGGCCATCTGAAAAAAGTGTAAAATCCAGAAAGGCAGGACAGGCCATGGAGAACTGGGAGCCTTGTTATGCTGATGGGCGGGATGTAAATTGCCAACAGCCACTCGGGAGAGGTGTATGGTGTTTCCTGAAACATCTAAAAAACAAAGCAACAGAGCCTAGGGCACTTCCACTTATGGTCCTATAGCTTAGGGAAATTAAAATCAGAAAGACACAGCCACCCCAAAGTTTGGGACGGCTCTGTTTACAAGAACATCGTTTACGGTACAAGTTCAATATCACAGAAAGTGAAAAATGGATAAAGAAGTTGTGGTACTTACGTACAATGCAATATCACTCAGCAATGAAATCTATGTCATCAGGCCCGTAGCAGCATAATGAGTGGATTCAGGTATGATGATTCTAACTGAAATAAGTCACACAGAAAAAGAAACATCATAAGATATCACTAATACACCGAATGTAAACTTGGCTACACAGGAACTGGATTACAAAACAGAACAGGGTCTCAAATTTAGAAAACCAACTTATGCTTGCTTAAGGGGAAAGGTGAGTTGGGGTGCTGCATCAAACCAGAGATTGAAATGAGCACAGATAAAGTTCCTTAAGCCAAATATGGAATAGACAAGAACTACTCCTTGCTCAACGAAATGGACTCAACAGCCCATATTAAACGCCTAAGAATGTACCTGACTAGTAAGTATCTTAAAACCTATGGATTGCTATGTCTCTGAAAGAAAATCAAGCGTGTGTACAGGGGCATAAACGCAGCAGTGATAGGATTGGAGAGGTTCGGTGAGCAAATGAAAACCCTTTGAAGTCATATTGCATGGTACCCATTCCACGGGTCTCAACTCTCCAGGTTTAAGGGATTCTTCCTTCAGCTAAAACATGCACGTGGAACCCAGAGTATGATCAACCATGTGATCGGGAGACGTGTTCCAATATGTCTCAATTCTCGTCCCCTGGTACTCGGGTGTAACATTCCAGACGCTTTACAAACACTCTCCCGACTTGGAGAGTCAGTGCCTTTAACCTCCTGTTTGGCCCATTTGCAATTTCTGCGGAAGATGAACAGGAATAGGGAGAACCAATGAGAGACTAGCTGGAGGTGTCTGGATGGGCAAATTTAACTCTCATTTCCCACCAGGAAGAGGAATTAACCAAAGGCTCAGCGTGCCGTGCCGGAACCAGATTAGGGCCTGAAGCAATCCTGTGGTGTTGCGGCCAGCTCACAAGAAAGCGAGTTGAAGAAAGGAGCTCAGGGGCACTGTAATTCACAAACCTGCAGAGTTATAAAGGACAGCTATCGTCCAAAAATATACTGAAGTAAGGCTGCCAAGAGGACTTGAAAGCGGGGCAGAATTGCAGGAAACCGATTTCAGGAGGTAGACTGGAATTGCATTTAAAGCATAGGAAAAGAGGCAGAACGTCCACAATGATGCACTTTTGGCCCTTTTTGGCCAACCAAGCAAGCTTGCAAAGGAAATCTGCACTACAATGAAGTCTCACTTCCCCCCGGTCAAAAGGGCCATCTGAAAAAAGTGTAAAATCCAGAAAGGCAGGACAGGCCATGGAGAACTGGGAGCCTTGTTATGCTGATGGGCGGGATGTAAATTGCCAACAGCCACTCGGGAGAGGTGTATGGTGTTTCCTGAAACATCTAAAAAACAAAGCAACAGAGCCTAGGGCACTTCCACTTATGGTCCTGTAGCTTGGGAAATTAAAATCAGAAAGACACAGCCACCCCAAAGTTTGGGACGGCTCTGTTTACAAGAACCTCGTTTACGGTACAAGTTCAATATCGCAGAAAGTGAAAAATGGATAAAGAAGTTGTGGTACTTACGTACAATGCAATATCACTCAGCAATGAAATCTATGTCATCAGGCCCGTAGCAGCATAATGAGTGGATTCAGGTATGATGATTCTAAGTGAAATAAGTCACACAGAAAAAGAAACATCATAAGATATCACTAATACACGGAATGTAAACTTGGCTACACAGGAACTGGATTACAAAACAGAACAGGGTCTCAAATTTAGAAAACCAACTTATGCTTGCTTAAGGGGAAAGGTGAGTTGGGGTGCTGCATAAAACCAGAGATTGAAATGAGCACAGATAAAGTTCCTTGAGCCAAATATGGAATAGACAAGAACTACTCCTTGCTCAATGAAATGGACTCAACACCCCATATTAAACGCCTAAGAATGTACCTGACTAGTAAGTATCTTAAAACCTATGGATTGCTAAGTCTCTGAAAGAAAATCAAGCGTGTGTACAGGGGCATAAACGCAGCAGTGATAGGATTGGAGAGGTTCGGTGAGCAAATGAAGACCCTTTGAAGTCATATTGCATGGTACCCATTCCACGGGTCTCAACTCTCCAGGTTTAAGGGATTCTTCCTTCAGCTAAAACATGCACGTGGACCCCAGAGTATGATCAACCGTGTGATCGGGAGACGTGTTCCAATATGTCTCAATTCTCGTCCCCTGGTACTCGGGTGTAACATTCCAGACGCTTAACTAACACTCTCCTGACTTGGAGAGTCAGTGCCTTTAACCTCCTGTTTGGCCCATTTGCAATTTCTGAGGAAGATGAACAGGAATAGGAAGAACCAATGAGAGACTAGGTGGAGGTGTCTGGACGGGCAAATTTAACTCTCATTTCCCACCAGGAAGAGGAATTAACCAAAGGCTCAGCGTGCTGTGCCGGAACCAGATTAGGGCCTGAAGCAATCCTGCGGTGTTGCGGCCAGCTCACAAGAAAGCGAGTTGAAGAAAGGAGCTCAGGGGCACTGTAATTCACAAACCTGCAGAGTTATAAATGACAGCTATCATCCAAAAATATACTGAAGTAAGGCTGCCAAGAGGACTTGAAAGCGGGGCAGAATTGCAGGAAACCGATTTCAGGAGGTAGACTGGAATTGCATTTAAAGCATAGGAAAAGAGGCAGAACGTCCACAATGATGCACTTGGCCAAAAAGGGCGTATGCGTTTTTTCCTGAATATATTCAGGAAAAAACGCATACGCCCTTTTTGGCCAACCAAGCAAGCTTGTAAAGGAAATCTGCACTACAATGAAGTCTCACTTCCGCCTGGTCAAAAGGGCCATCTGAAAAAAGTGTAAAATCCAGAAAGGCAGGACAGGCCATGGAGAACTGGGAGCCTTGTTATGCTGATGGGCGGGATGAAAATTGCCAACAGCCACTCGGGAGAGGTGTATGGTGTTTCCTGAAACATCTAAAAAACAAAGCAACAGAGCCTAGGGCACTTCCACTTATGGTCCTATAGCTTAGGGAAATTAAAATCAAAAAGACACAGCCACCCCAAAGTTTGGGACGGCTCTGTTTACAAGAACCTCGTTTACGGTACAAGTTCAATAGCGCAGAAAGTGAAAAATGGATAAAGAAGTTGTGGTACTTACGTACAATGCAATATCACTCAGCAATGAAATCTATGTCATCAGGCCCGTAGCAGCATAATGAGTGGATTCAGGTATGATGATTCTAACTGAAATAAGTCACACAGAAAAAGAAACATCATAAGATATCACTAATACACGGGATGTAAACTTGGCTACACAGGAACTGGATTACAAAACAGAACAGGGTCTCAAATTTAGAAAACCAACTTATGCTTGCTTAAGGGGAAAGGTGAGTTGGGGTGCTGCATCAAACCAGAGATTGAAATGAGCACAGATAAAGTTCCTTAAGCCAAATATAGAATAGACAAGAACTACTCCTTGCTCAACGAAATGGACTCAACACCCCATATTAAACGCCTAAGAATGTACCTGACAATAAGTATCTTAAAACCTATGGATTGCTATGTCTCTGAAAGAAAATCAAGCGTGTGTACAGGGGCATAAACGCAGCAGTGATAGGATTGGAGAGGTTCGGTGAGCAAATGAAGACCCTTTGAAGTCATATTGCATGGTACCCATTCCACGGGTCTCAACTCTCCAGGTTTAAGGGACTCTGCCTTCAGGTAAAACATGCACGTGGAACCCAGAGTATGATCAACCGTGTGATCGGGAGACGTGTTCCAATATGTCTCAGTTCTCGTCCCCTGGTACTCGGGTGCAACATTCCAGACGCTTTACTAACACTCTCCCGACTTGGAGAGTCAGTGCCTTTAACCTCCTGTTTGGCCCAGTTTGCAATTTCTGCGGCAGATGAACAGGAATAGGGAGAACCAAAGAGAGACTAGCTGGAGGTGTCTGGACGGGCAAATTTAACTCTCATTTCCCACCAGGAAGAGGAATTAACCAAAGGCTCAGCGTGCCGTGCCGGAACCAGATTAGGGCCTGAAGCAATCCTGTGGTGTTGCGGCCAGCTCACAAGAAAGCGAGTTGAAGAAAGGAGCTCAGGGGCACTGTAATCCACAAACCTGCAGAGTTATAAATGACAGCTATCGTCCAAAAATATACTGAAGTAAGGCTGCCAAGAGGACTTGAAAGCGGGGCAGAATTGCAGGAAACCGATTTCAGGAGGTAGACTGGAATTGCATTTAAAGCATAGGAAAAGAGGCAGAACGTCCACAATGATGCACTTGGCCAAAAAGGGCGTATGCGTTTTTTCCTGAATATATTCAGGAAAAAACGCATACGCCCTTTTTGGCCAACCAAGCAAGCTTGCAAATGAAATCTGCACTACAATGAAGTCTCACTTCCCCCCGGTCAAAAGGGCCATCTGAAAAAAGTGTAAAATCCAGAAAGGCAGGACAGGCCATGGAGAACTGGGAGCCTTGTTATGCTGATGGGCGGGATGTAAATTGCCAAGAGCCACTCGGGAGAGGTGTATGGTGTTTCCTGAAACATCTAAAAAACAAAGCAACAGAGTCTAGGGCACTTCCACTTATGGTCCTGTAGCTTGGGAAATTAAAATCAGAAAGACACAGCCACCCCAAAGTTTGGGACGGCTCTGTTTACAAGAACCTCGTTTACGGTACAAGTTCAATAGCGCAGAAAGTGAAAAATGGATAAAGAAGTTGTGGTACTTACGTACAATGCAATATCACTCAGCAATGAAATCTATGTCATCAGGCCCGTAGCAGCATAATGAGTGGATTCAGGTATGATGATTCTAACTGAAATAAGTCACACAGAAAAAGAAACATCATAAGATATCATTAATACACGGGATGTAAACTTGGCTACACAGGAACTGGATTACAAAACAGAACAGGGTCTCAAATTTAGAAAACCAACTTATGCTTGCTTAAGGGGAAAGGTGAGTTGGGGTGCTGCATCAAACCAGAGATTGAAATGAGCACAGATAAAGTTCCTTAAGCCAAATATAGAATAGACAAGAACTACTCCTTGCTCAACGAAATGGACTCAACACCCCATATTAAACGCCTAAGAATGTACCTGACAATAAGTATCTTAAAACCTATGGATTGCTATGTCTCTGAAAGAAAATCAAGCGTGTGTACAGGGGCATAAACGCAGCAGTGATAGGATTGGAGAGGTTCGGTGAGCAAATGAAGACCCTTTGAAGTCATATTGCATGGTACCCATTCCACGGGTCTCAACTCTCCAGGTTTAAGGGACTCTGCCTTCAGGTAAAACATGCACGTGGAACCCAGAGTATGATCAACCGTGTGATCGGGAGACGTGTTCCAATATGTCTCAGTTCTCGTCCCCTGGTACTCGGGTGCAACATTCCAGACGCTTTACTAACACTCTCCCGACTTGGAGAGTCAGTGCCTTTAACCTCCTGTTTGGCCCAGTTTGCAATTTCTGCGGCAGATGAACAGGAATAGGGAGAACCAAAGAGAGACTAGCTGGAGGTGTCTGGACGGGCAAATTTAACTCTCATTTCCCACCAGGAAGAGGAATTAACCAAAGGCTCAGCGTGCCGTGCCGGAACCAGATTAGGGCCTGAAGCAATCCTGTGGTGTTGCGGCCAGCTCACAAGAAAGCGAGTTGAAGAAAGGAGCTCAGGGGCACTGTAATCCACAAACCTGCAGAGTTATAAATGACAGCTATCATCCAAAAATATACTGAAGTAAGGCTGCCAAGAGGACTTGAAAGCGGGGCAGAATTGCAGGAAACCGATTTCAGGAGGTAGACTGGAATTGCATTTAAAGCATAGGAAAAGAGGCAGAACGTCCACAATGATGCACTTGGCCAAAAAGGGCGTATGCGTTTTTTCCTGAATATATTCAGGAAAAAACGCATACGCCCTTTTTGGCCAACCAAGCAAGCTTGCAAAGGAAATCTGCACTACAATGAAGTCTCACTTCCCCCCGGTCAAAAGGGCCATCTGAAAAAAGTGTAAAATCCAGAAAGGCAGGACAGGCCATGGAGAACTGGGAGCCTTGTTATGCTGATGGGCGGGATGTAAATTGCCAAGAGCCACTCGGGAGAGGTGTATGGTGTTTCCTGAAACATCTAAAAAACAAAGCAACAGAGCCTAGGGCACTTCCACTTATGGTCCTGTAGCTTGGGAAATTAAAATCAGAAAGACACAGCCACCCCAAAGTTTGGGACGGCTCTGTTTACAAGAACCTCGTTTACGGTACAAGTTCAATATCGCAGAAAGTGAAAAATGGATAAAGAAGTTGTGGTACTTACGTACAATGCAATATCACTCAGCAATGAAATCTATGCCATCAGGCCCGTAGCAGCATAATGAGTGGATTCAGGTATGATGATTCTAACTGAAATAAGTCACACAGAAAAAGAAACATCATAAGATATCACTAATACACCGAATGTAAACTTGGCTACACAGGAACTGGATTACAAAACAGAACAGGGTCTCAAATTTAGAAAACCAACTTATGCTTGCTTAAGGGGAAAGGTGAGTTGGGGTGCTGCATAAAACCAGAGATTGAAATGAGCACAGATAAAGTTCCTTAAGCCAAATATGGAATAGACAAGAACTACTCCTTGCTCAACGAAATGGACTCAACACCCCATATTAAACGCCTAAGAATGTACCTGAGTAGTAAGTATCTTAAAACCTATGGATTGCTATGTCTCTGAAAGAGAATCAAGCGTGTGTACAGGGGCATAAACGCAGCAGTGATAGGATTGGAGAGGTTCGGTGAGCAAATTAAGACCCTTTGAAGTCATATTGCATGGTACCCATTCCACGGGTCTCAACTCTCCAGGTTTAAGGGATTCTTCCTTCAGCTAAAACATGCACGTGGAACCCAGAGTATGATCAACCGTGTGATCGGGAGACGTGTTCCAATATGTCTCAGTTCTCGTCCCCTGGTACTCGGGTGCCACATTCCAGACGCTTTACTAACACTCTCCCGAATTGGAGAGTCAGTGCCTTTAACCTCCTGTTTGGCCCATTTGCAATTTCTGAGGAAGATGAACAGGAATAGGGAGAACCAATGAGAGACTAGCTGGAGGTGTCTGGACGGGCAAATTTAACTCTCATTTCCCACCAGGAAGAGGAATTAACCAAAGGCTCAGCGTGCCGTGCCGGAACCAGATTAGGGCCTGAAGCAATCCTGCGGTGTTGCGGCCAGCTCACAAGAAAGCGAGTTGAAGAAAGGAGCTCAGGGGCACTGTAATTCACAAACCTGCAGAGTTATAAATGACAGCTATCATCCAAAAATATACTGAAGTAAGGCTGCCAAGAGGACTTGAAAGCGGGGCAGAATTGCAGGAAACCGATTTCAGGAGGTAGACTGGAATTGCATTTAAAGCATAGGAAAAGAGGCAGAACGTCCACAATGATGCACTTGGCCCAAAAGGGCGTATGCGTTTTTTCCTGAATATATTCAGGAAAAAACGCATACGCACTTTTTGGCCAACCAAGCAAGCTTGCAAAGGAAATCTGCACTACAATGAAGTCTCACTTCCCCCCCGGTCAAAAGGGCCATCTGAAAAAAGTGTAAAATCCAGAAAGGCAGGACAGGCCATGGAGAACTGGGAGCCTTGTTATGCTGATGGGCGGGATGTAAATTGCCAACAGCCACTCGGGAGAGGTGTATGGTGTTTCCTGAAACATCTAAAAAACAAAGCAACAGAGTCTAGGGCACTTCCACTTATGGTCCTATAGCTTAGGGAAATTAAAATCAAAAAGACACAGCCACCCCAAAGTTCGGGACGGCTCTGTTTACAAGAACCTCGTTTACGGTACAAGTTCAATATCGCAGAAAGTGAAAAATGGATAAAGAAGTTGTGGTACTTACGTACAATGCAATATCACTCAGCAATGAAATCTATGTCATCAGGCCCATAGCAGCATAATGAGTGGATTCAGGTATGATGATTCTAACTGAAATAACTCACACAGAAAAAGAAACATCATAAGATATCATTAATACATGGGATGTAAACTTGGCTACACAGGAACTGGATTACAAAACAGAACAGGGTCTCAAATTTAGAAAACCAACTTATGCTTGCTTAAGGGGAAAGGTGAGTTGGGGTGCTGCATAAAACCAGAGATTGAAATGAGCACAGATAAAGTTCCTTAAGCCAAATATAGAATAGACAAGAACTACTCCTTGCTCAATGAAATGGACTCAACACCCCATATTAAACGCCTAAGAATGTACCTGACTAGTAAGTATCTTAAAACCTATGGATTGCTATGTCTCTGAAAGAGAATCAAGCGTGTGTACAGGGGCATAAACGCAGCAGTGATAGGATTGGAGAGGTTCGGTGAGCAAATGAAGACCCTTTGAAGTCATATTGCTTGGTACCCATTCCACGGGTCTCAACTCTCCAGGTTTAAGGGATTCTTCCTTCAGGTAAAACATGCACGTGGAACCCAGAGTATGATCAACCGTGTGATCGGGAGACGTGTTCCAATATGTCTCAGTTCTCGTCCCCTGGTACTCGGGTGCAACATTCCAGACGCTTTACTAACACTCTCCCGACTTGGAGAGTCAGTGCCTTTAACCTCCTGTTTGGCCCAGTTTGCAATTTCTGCGGAAGATGAACAGGAATAGGGAGAACCAAAGAGAGACTAGCTGGAGGTGTCTGGACGGGCAAATTTAACTCTCATTTCCCACCAGGAAGAGGAATTAACCAAAGGCTCAGCGTGCCGTGCCGGAACCAGATTAGGGCCTGAAGCAATCCTGTGGTGTTGCGGCCAGCTCACAAGAAAGCGAGTTGAAGAAAGGAGCTCAGGGGCACTGTAATCCACAAACCTGCAGAGTTATAAATGACAGCTATCATCCAAAAATATACTGAAGTAAGGCTGCCAAGAGGACTTGAAAGCGGGGCAGAATTGCAGGAAACCGATTTCAGGAGGTAGACTGGAATTGCATTTAAAGCATAGGAAAAGAGGCAGAACGTCCACAATGATGCACTTGGCCAAAAAGGGCGTATGCGTTTTTTCCTGAATATATTCAGGAAAAAACGCATACGCCCTTTTTGGCCAACCAAGCAAGCTTGCAAAGGAAATCTGCACTACAATGAAGTCTCACTTCCCCCCGGTCAAAAGGGCCATCTGAAAAAAGTGTAAAATCCAGAAAGGCAGGACAGGCCATGGAGAACTGGGAGCCTTGTTATGCTGATGGGCGGGATGTAAATTGCCAACAGCCAGTCGGGAGAGGTGTATGGTGTTTCCTGAAACATCTAAAAAACAAAGCAACAGAGCCTAGGGCACTTCCACTTATGGTCCTATAGCTTAGGGAAATTAAAATCAAAAAGACACAGCCACCCCAAAGTTTGGGACGGCTCTGTTTACAAGAACATCGCTTACGGTACAAGTTCAATATCACAGAAAGTGAAAAATGGATAAAGAAGTTGTGGTACTTATGTACAATGCAATATCACTCAGCAATGAAATCTATGTCATCAGGCCCATAGCAGCATAATGAGTGGATTCAGGTATGATGATTCTAACTGAAATAAGTCACACAGAAAAAGAAACATCATAAGATATCACTAATACACGGAATGTAAACTTGGCTATACAGGAACTGAATTACAAAATAGAACAGGATCACAAATTTAGAAAACCAACTTATGCTTGCTTAAGGGGAAAGGTGAGTGGCGGTGTTGCATAAAACCAGAGATTATAATGAGCACAGATAAAGTTCCTTAAGCCAGATACTGAATAGACAAGAGCTACTCCTTGCTCAATGAAATGGACTCAACACCCCATATTAAATGCCTAAGAACGTACCTGACTAGTAAGTATCTTAAAACCTATGGATTGCTATTTCCCTGAAAGAGAATCAAGCGTCTGTACAGGGGCCTAAATGCAGCAGTGATAGGATTGGAGAGGTTCGGTGAGCAAATGAAGACCCTTTGAAGTCATATTGCATGGTACCCATTCCACGGGTCTCAACTCTCCAGGTTTAAGGGATTCTTCCTTCAGCTAAAACATGCATGCGGAGCCCAGAGTATGATCAACCATGTGATCGGGAGACGTGTTCCAATATGTCTCAGTTCTCGTCCCCTGGTACTCGGGTGCAACATTCCAGACGCTTTACTAACACTCTCCCGACTTGGAGAGTCAGTGCCTTTAACCTCCTGTTTGGCCCAGTTTGGAATTTCTGCGGAAAATGAACAGGAATAGGGAGAAACAATGAGAGACTAGCTGGACGTGTCTGGACGGGCAAATTTAACTCTCATTTCGCACCAGGAATAGGAATTAACCAAAAGCTCAGCATCCCGGCCGGAACGAGATTAAGGCCTGAAGCAATCCTGCGGGGTTGTGGCCAGCTCACAAGAAAGCGAGTAGAAGTAAGGAGCTCAGGGGCACTGTAATTCACAAACCTGCAGAGTTATAAATAACAGCTATCGTCCAAAAATATACTGAAGTAAGGCTGACAAGAAGACTTGAAAGCGGGGCAGAATTGCAGGAATCCGATTTCAGGAGGTAGACTGGAATTGCATTTAAAATATAGGAAAAGAGGCAGAATGTGGACAATGATGCACTTGGCCAAAAAGGGCGTATGCGTTTTTTCCTGCATATATTCAGGAAAAAACGCATACGCACTTTTTGGCCAACCAAGCAAGCTTGCAAAGGAAATCTGCACTACAATGAAGTCTCACTTCCTCCCGGTCAAAAGGGCCATCTGAAAAAAGTGTAAAATCCAGAAAGGCAGGACAGGCCATGGAGAACTGGGAGCCTTGTTATGCTGATGGGCGGGATGTAAATTGCCAACAGCCACTCGGGAGAAGTGTATGGTGTTTTCTGAAACATCTAAAAAACAACGCAAGTGAGCCTAGGGCACTTCCACTTATGGTGCTGTAGCTTAGGGAAAGTAAAATCAAAAAGACACAGCCACCCCAAAGTTTGGGATGGCTCTGTTTACAAGAACCTCATTTACGGTACAAGTTCAATAGCGCAGAAAGTGAAATATGGATAAAGAAGTTGTGGTACTTACGTACAATGCAATATCACTCAGCAATGAAATCTATGTCATCAGGCCCATAGCAGCATAATGAGTGGATTCAGGTATGATGATTCTAACTGAAATAAGTCACACAGAAAAAGAAACATCATAAGATATCACTAATACACGGAATGTGAACTTGGCTACACATGAACTGAATTATAAAACAGAACAGGGTCTCAAGTTTAGAAAAGCAACTTATGCTTTTTTAAGGGGGAAGGTGATTTGGGGTGCTGCATAAAACCAGAGTTTGACATTAGCACAGATAATGTTCCATAAGCCAAATGTGTAATAGACAAGACCTACCCTTTGCTCAACAAAATGGACTCAACAATGAGGTATCACCTCACACCTGTTATAATGGGCATCATCTGAAAATCTACAAACAATAAATGCTGGAAAGGGTGTGGAGAAAAGGAACCCTCTTCCACTATTGTTGGGAATATAAATTGTTACATTCACTATGGAGAACAATATGGAGTTTCTTAAGAAACTAACAATAGAATTACCATATGATACAGCAATCCCAGTACTGGACATATACCCAGACAAAACCATAAATCAAAAAGAGACATTCACCGCAATGTTCATTGCATCACTATTTACAATATCGAGGTAATGGAAGCAACCTAAATGCCCACAGACAGACGAATGCATAAAGCTGTGGTACGTATATAAAATGGAATATTACTAAGCCATGAAAAGGAATGAAATTGGGTCATTTGTAGAGACGTCGATGGATCTAGAGACTGTCATACAGAGTGAAGTAAGTCAGAAAGAGAAAAACAAATCTTGTATATTCATGCATATATGTGGAACCTAGAAAAACCGTACAGATTAACCATTTTGCAAGGCATAAATAGAGCAACAGATGTAGACAACAAATGTATGGACAACAAGGGGGGAAAGCTGTTGGGGGGATGGTGGTGGGAGGAGTTGAGAGACTGGGATTGGCATGTATACATTTATATGTATAAAATAGATAACCAATAAGAACCTGCTGTATAAAAATATAAAGTAAAATTCAAAATTGAAAAGAAATAAAATTTAAAAAATAAAACAGAAAAAACAATTATTCCCTTCACATACATGTATTTATATGAATAAATTATTTCCATGCTTCTATCTGTAAATACAAAAAAGAGGAATAAAATCTACCTTGAACCAAAAACGAAAAAGAGAAAAAAAACACAGAACCCACCAGTTCCACAGAGGAAAACCGTATCAGGGCACTTGCTCCAGTTGTAAACAATTCTGAAGTTGGTCAGTGGTGGGGAATCGTCTCCCAGTCAGCCAGCAGCCCCCACGCAACAAGCGTCCTCATTGCAAAGCTGGGGCACCGTGCCGAGGCATCTGTGAGTAAACGTGAGCTGAGCCCCAGGCCAGTTGCTGCTGAACTATTCCCACCCGTCCCAGGTAAAACACCTGAATATATACAAGGACTTGAAAGCCTAGAGGAAGGGCCATAGAGCCACACGAGTGACAACATGCCGGCCGACTTGGTGCCTGCAGGCCAGCCAGGATGGTCCTGGCCCTGGGTGCTCTTCTGGAAGATTTCCATTTCCCTGCCTGAGATACCCGTCCTGTCCCTGCCCCCACTGCTTTTTTCCTTCCTCACCTCTGCCCAGGGAGAAATTCCAGCAGCAGGTATGGGTGACACATCCTCTTCTTTAGCAGGTGGCAGCCTGGCAACTGCTGCAGAAAGTCCAGCAGAGCCCCACTCACACTGGGCCACCCACAAAGCCGTGGCCTCTCACTCCCTCCCACCAGCCCAGCCCCGAGACTGCTGACAGGGCAGAGAAAATGGCGTCAGGCATGGCTGCAGGGGCTCTTGCTGCCTGGAGTGGTATTTATATTGATCTCAACCCAGGCACACCTGGGGAGGGCTGGCCAGCACGGTAAGGCTGCCCAGATCAACCAATCATCACCCCTCAGGGGCTCACAGTTGCAGAAAATGGAACTTGCTGAACCGGCCAGGTCCAAGGAACAGGTGTGGGCTCCTGAGAGTCAGGATAGACAAGGGGCTGCAGCTTTGGCTTGTTTTCTAATCATTTTATCTGGCCCATGAGTGGGAGACAACTTCAAGAAAACCCTCTCCTAATGAGAGGAACCCAGGAGTCAGGGAGAGGAGGGGTGGGTGGTGGTTGGAGACAGAGGCCTGGTGCCCCGGGTGCAGTGGAAGTCTCTGGAAGACCAGGTGGAGGGAGGCCGCACAGAGTGATGCCCAGGGTCACAGACCTGTCGCAGCTGCTGTTTGTTAGTTCAAGTCCTGCTCTGAGGTGCTCTGTGTCAGCTCTGAGCGACAGGTGAGCTGGGGGTGCTCTGCAATGAGGGCTATGTGCACGGTTCCTGTGTGCCCAGCCCTGCCACAGTACCTGCAAGGGTAGCTCTGTATCCTGGGAGGGGCCTGACCACGAGAGCCCCGTGGGCTTGGGTGGGGGTGGGGTACCTGCCCAGGTGAGCTCCATATTCTGGGATTGGTGTGACCACGAGAGCCCCATGGGCTGCTGGGGACCTGGTAAAGGATGTCAGGACAGTCAGTGAAGCCACCGAGGATATACCTCCAGTTGCTCCTAATTCCTACACCCTGCTGGTCATTCTACCAACCACCAGGACATGGTATTCTGTATTAGTCTTCAATGATGCCTTCTTTTGTATTCCATTAGTCCCAGAGTCACAAGAAATTTTGGCTTGTGAGTGGCAGGACTCAACATACAACTAAAACAATACTTCCGGGCCGTCTTGCCCCAAGGGTGCAAAAATTCCCACACCATTTTTGGGGAAACCTTAGCTAAAGACCTAAAAGTTCTACCTCTGGAAAAGGAAACCCTCCTTCAATAGGCAGACGACATTCTGATCGCCAGCCCTACTAAGGAGGCCTCTGAACTACCAAGCCAATAAAGGATAGAAGTTGTCCAAGAAAAAGCTCAAATATCACAGACTGTGGTGACCTGCCTGGGCTCCATTCTCACAGAAGGTCGGAGAAGCCCATCCCAGGAAAGGGAAGAAACCATTTTCGGCCTTACTCCTTTCTAAAACTAGAAGACAGCTTAGGGGTTCCTGGGGAGGCCAGGGTTTGCTGCTTCTGGATCCCTAACTGCAGTCTACTAGCTGGGCCATTATATGAAACACTGAAAGGAAAAGATGATGATCCTTTTGAATAGAATCCAGAAGTGGCCTTTCAAGAATGGAAAGAGCAGTCAATTCAGACCCTTGCCCTGGAACTCCCTAATTTAGCTAAACCCTTTGACCTTTACATTCCCGGTGAAAGGTGAATCGCCATTGGAGAATTAGTGCAAAAACTGGGACCACTTGAAATGGAACAATGCAAGAATGCCATCCAGGTAGGATAAACTACGGTCACCAAGGGGCTTGGCCCACTGCCACATCTGGCCAAGATACTGGCGGTATCTAAAAACCTGGAAATCAGCAGCCCAAAAGGCCACCTCCCTCCTAAGGGAAAAGGACCCCACGTGGTGATCCTAACCACCAACCATGCCCTGAAGTTGCAGGGTTTGCTCCGTGGGCACACCAACCTCGAGTGAGGAGGCCCTCCAACTCCAACATCCAGAGAGATAACCGGGGGCAACAGGACACCATGACGACTCGTGTGAACATCACTTGACCTGGAGTTTCTCTCATAAAACAACAAGAGTGTGTCCCAAAAGAGTAGACTACTGCTTGCAGGACTTACTGCACACAGAGGGGAGCTAATAATCTTGGCGGGGGAACCGTATGTCACACTGTCACCATAGAAAAGCCTACAGACACCGTGATGATGGTGGCCAATAAGACTGGCTGGACTCCTGTTTACTTCAAAAGGCTGTTGACTCAGTGGCCATCATGGTCCTTGATCACCACTGACCCTGGACTGTCTGGGAGTTGAGCGGGCAGGGCTCTGACACCTGGTGCTGTTTGTACGTTAATTCAGGGGCCTAATTGAAGACAGCGCAGACTACTGGTCAGAGCATCTAGGCTGGCAGAAACGGTCAGCCTAAGGTGGCCGAACAAATGTGGGGCGGGGTGAAACCGGCCCCCACAGCGTCTCTGCACATCTCTTTCCTGGACCCTTAAAGGTCATTAGAATCTATAACGCTTCCAATGCTGGTGCTCAGGTGGACGAGCAGGGAGGCAGGGGGCCTGGGGACAATCAACGTCACCTGGAGGCTGCTGGGGAGAAGCTCTGACCCTCGCCCCTTGGTATGAGGGCTCCCAACTCAGCACTCAGCAGTTACAGAAGAAGGGTCTGCACCCTCAGCACTCCAAGAATGAGGAACGGGACAAAAGGCAGAGGAGGGGTTTGTCCCCAGCAAAGCCCATTAAAAATCCCTGGGAGATAAAAATAGAATCTGGGCAATAAAGTCAAGTCTAACCTTTTTTATCCTTTGTGCTTTGTCTAATTTCATGTGCTCCTAGGGTCCCGCATGCAGAGGTTCCACACCCGGCACTTCAGACCAGATTTCCTAGTGCAGAATGGCTGGGTCGACACTTCAGCTCCTGGGGCCCAGTGCAGACTCCGCGATATAGAGCCTGAGCTGCAGCCAACCCGGCCCTCGAGAGCTCCGCCCCCTCCCTCCCACTGACTCTGACAGGATCTCTACACAGCAGCCCAGCCCACAGCCCACGGGGTAGTGCATGCTCTCACCTCTCCATTCTCTGATCAAAATATAAAGTTTCCTTTGCTTGTGAACCAAACTCAGTCTCGATCTGTTGGCCCCAATGACACTGCGCAGGGGGACACTTGTTGGGGTCCACTCTGGAGGATCAGTAACAGAAATTGAGACTATTGTAACCTCAATGAACAGATGTGTGAGCCAAACTGTAGTTAACATAGAACAGTGTATAAGGCTCGGGTAAAATAAGATGTTTCTAACGCTTCCATTGGCTATTTCCATCACTTTATTATAAGCAAGTTCAGTGAAAAGGTTTGTCTTATTTGTCAGGTCAATATTAGAGAAACGAAGTGATTTCTTTCCAAGGATGTACATCTAATAATCTTGGTTAAAGCTTCAATCTTGTTTTAAATGCTTTTCCATTGAAAATGATACCTCTCTTTCAGCTCCCCCATTTCTGAGAAGTATAAAATCTTATAATTTATTATTACCAAAGGGGAAAGGTGGGAGGAGGGATAAAGTAACAGTTTGGGATTAACACATACACACTGCTATGTATAAAATAGATCATCAACAAGGAACTACTGTATAGCACAGGGAACTACACTCAACATTTTGCAATAACCTATAAGGGGAAATAATCTGAAAAAGAATAGATATTTTTATTGACATCATCTATCAATGACAGTTAAAGTGTAACCTAAGGGAAGCTGGTGGTGAGTGCTTCTGACCCTGAAGACTTCAGTCATCTAAAGTTTGGACTCTGCCTACTTCCCAAGGCCCTTAATGAACATATGTGTAGCCGTAGCTTAAAAAATTCCCCAGTTTGGGTTTCGGGTAGACACTGATTTTGAAAAAGCCCTGGTGTTCTCCTTACATGAATGGGACTCTTCCTACTGCTAAAACATGTCTGTCACACCCAGAGGATGGTATACCGTCTGATCGGGAAGAGTTTGGAAAAGGCATCTCATCTCCTCATCTCCTGGTGCTCGGGTTCACCCATCCAGCGTCTTTACTAACAGTCTCCCCACTTGGAGATGGCAGCACTGTCAACATCCTGTTGCGTACAGTTTGGAATTTGTCCAGAGGATGAAGCGGAAGGATGAGGAACAATGAGAGACAAGTCCTAGGTGTTCAGACAGGCACATGTCACTCTAATTTCCAATCAGGAAGACGAATTGACCAAAGGCTAGGGTTGCCCATGGAAACAGTATAGGGCTTGAGGAAATCCCGCTGCTTTGTGGCCAGTTCCCATAAACACAAGTTGAACAATGGAACTCAGGGACAGTAAAATTCACGAAACTGCAGAGTTGAAAATATCCATCACTGAAAAATGTCTTGAGGAAAGTCAGAGAAAAGGACTTGTAAGCAAGGGAGAATGGCAGGAAAGGGATTTGAGGAGGTAGAAAGGACTCGCCATTAAGCACAAGAAAAGGAGCTGAACATTGCCAACATTGCAGTTGGCCAAAAAGGGTGTATGCGTTTTTTTCTGTATATATTCAAGAAAAGGGCATACACTTTTTTAGCCAACCAAACAGGTGGGCACTGGAAGTCGATACTACAAGAGATATCACTTCGCATCAGTCAGAAGAGCCATCCTCATAAACCGTAAACAACAGAAATGCAGGACAGGGCAAGGAGAAGAGGGAGCCCTGTGAGACTTATAGTGGAAATGTATATTGCCAACGGCCATTCTGGAGAAGTGTATTGTGTTTACTAAAGCATCTAAAAAATGAGCTACAGAGCATAGGGCACTTGCACTCATGGGCGTATATCTTGGGAAAAACAAAAATCGAGAAGACACAGGCACCCCAGTGTTTACCCCCTCTCTGTTTAAAAGATCCTCGACTAGGATATAACTTAAATGTCTCTGGAGAGAAAAAATGGATACAGATGTGGTACTTAGGTAGAGTGGAATATTATTCAGCCTGGAAATCAATGAAATATGGCCAGTTGTAACAACTCCGGAGGAGTTACGTATGATCATTCTAAGTGACATAATTCAAAAAGAAAAAGACACATATCATAAGATATCACTTAAAGGTGGAATCCAAAATGGCTACACATGAAATAAATTACAAAACAAAAACATAGTCAAATATGTAGAAAACACGCATAAGGCTGCTAAACGGGAAAGGTGGGGAGAGGTGAGGCATCATCCAGGAGGTTGAAATTAGCAAAGATACCATTCCAAATACCAAACTGATAATCAACAAGGCCTACACAGTAGCTAAAAGAACTGCACTCAGCACACTCAAGTCACCGGAAAAGAATATATACGACTGGTAAGAATCTGAAAAAGAATTTACTGATGTCTCTCTGTACGTGAATCAAGTGGATGTACAGCAGCAAGAAACAGAGCTTTGAAAATCAGCTGTAACCAATATAGTAATAAATTGAAAAAAATAAACGACAGAGAGACAGAGAAAACCTCTTACAACTTTTCCTCAGGGCCGGTGATGCAACATGGATTGAACACATCTAGACCCACAGCAGGATGAGACATAAGGCTGGAAACTGTTTGCACTAAGAGAAATGTGAGGTTGGGTGAGGAAATGCACACCCTTTAAAGTAATACTACCTGGTACCCATTCAATGGGTCCCAAATCTGCAGGTTCAAGGGATCTTCCTACAGCTAAAACATGCATGGAAAACCCAGAGGACTGTACACCATGTGATCGGGAGATGTGTCTAAAATGCAGCTCATTTATCCTCTCCTGGTGCTCCTGTTCACCATTCCAGCCACGTTACTTAGAATCTCCCCACTTGGAGAATCAGCACATTTCAACTTCTGTTTCAAACATTTTGCAAATTGTGAGGAGGATGAACGGGAAGAGGGGGAACCAATGAGAGAATAGTTGTAGGGGTTTGGACGGGCACATATCACTCTAATTTCCCATTAAGAATAAGAATTGAAAAAAGGCTCAGCCCGCCTCACCCGAGCCAAAATAGGGCCTGAAGCAATCCTGCGGGTTTGAGGCCAGCTCACAAAAGAGCAACTTATAAAATGGAGCTCAGGGTCACTGCAATTCACAAACCTGCAGAGTTATAAATGAAAACTAACGTCCAAAAATATGTTGAGGTAAGGCAAAGAAGAGGATCTGAATGCAAGACAGAATTGCAAGAAACAGATTTCAAGAGATAGATTGGACTCGTCTTTAAAGCACATGAAAAGCGGCAGAATTTCGACAATGATGCAGTTGGCCCAAAAGGGCGTATGCGTTTTTTCCTGATTATATCCAGGAAAAAACGCATGCGCACTTTATGGGCAACGAAGCAAGCAAGCAATGCAAATGTGCACAACAAAGAAGTCTCATTACCCACTGGTCAAAAGGGCCATCCTAAAAAATTGTAAAAACCAGAAATGCAGGACAGGCCATGGAGAACAGGGAGTCTTTATACGCTGATGGGCAGTGTGTGAACTGCCGAGAGCCACTCTGGAGAAGTGTATGGTGGTTCCTAAATCATCTAAAAAACAGAGCTACAGAGCATAGGACACTTCCAATCATGGGAGTATATCTAGGGAAGTCTAAAAATCAACAAGACACAAGCACACCACAGTTTAGGGCTACTCTGTTTACAAGAACCTCAACTTCAGTACACCTTAAATATCCCAGGAAAGAGAACAATGGATAAAGAAGATGTGGTACTTATGTACAATGGAATATCTCTTCACCATGAAATCAATGTAATAAGGCTAGTAGAAGGATAAAGAGTGGGTTTAGGTCCGATAATACTACTTGAAATAAGTCAAACAGAAAAAGAAACATATCATAAGATATCACTTATAGAGGGAGGGTAAATATGGCTGCACAAGAAATGAATTACAGAACAGAACAGTGTCTCACATTTAGAAAACACACTTATTTCAGCTTAAGGGGAAAGGAGAGGTGGGGTGATGCATAAAACCAGAGTTTGAAATTAGCACAGATACCGTTCAATAAACCAAATAGATATTAGACAAGATCTACACCTTGCTCAATGAACTGGCCTCAACACACCCTATACACCGCAGAGAAATATATCTGAGTAACAAGAATCTTAAAACCCATGTATTGATATATCTACATAAGGGAATCAAGTGTGTGCAGAGCGGCACAAACACAGCAGTGAAAATGAGCTAAACCCCATTATAGAAATAAATTTTAAAAACAAAACGCAGAAACAATGAAAGAGAGAAAAATTCTTACAAAATTCGCTCAGGGGCTGTGATGCAACCTGGATTGACCACATATAAACCCACAGCTGGATAAGACATAAGGCTGGACACTTGGGGCTGAGAGGATTGGTGAGCTTTGGTGAGCAACTGCCAAAAGTTTAATGCAATACTTCATGCTACTCATTCCAAGGGTCCCAACACTCCAGGTTGAAGGGAATCTTCCTACAGCTAAACCATGCTTGGGAAACCCAGCGACTGGTATACCATATGATTGGGAAAGGTTTCTAAAACGCACCTCATTTTTCCTCTCCTGGGGCTCCGGATCGACATTCCAGCCGCTTTACTAAAATATCCCCACATGGAGAGTCAATGCCTTTAAGTTCTGGTATCGCACAGTCTGCAGTTAGTGTGGAGGATGAATGGGAATAGGGGGAACCAGTGAGAAACTAGGTGTAGCGGTTTCAATGGGCACATGTCACTCTAATTTCACATCAGTAAGAAGAATAAACCTAACCCTAACCCTTCCCCGAAGCCTTGCCCTCACCCGTCCCCTAATCCTAACCCGTACGCTCACACTAACCCACGCCCTCACACGTACGCTCCCCCTCAACCGTTGTCGTACCCTCACCTGGACCCTAAACCGTCCCCGTCCCATAACCCTAACCCTAGCCTGAACCCTAACCCTAAACCTTCCCCGAAGCCTTCCCCTCACCCGTCCCCTAATCCTAACCCGTACGCTCACACTAACACGCGCCCTCACACATACGCTCCCCCTAAAGCTCTGTCGTACCCTCACGTGGACCCTAAACCATCCCCGTCCCCTAACCCTAACCCTAGCCCGAACCCTAACCCTAAACCTTCCCCGAAGCCTTCCCCTCACCCGTCCCCTAATCCTAACCCGTACACTCACACTAACCCGCGCCGTGACACGTACGCTCCCCCTCAACCGTTTTCGTACCCTCACCTGGACCCTAAACCGTCCCCGTCCCCTAACCCTAACCCTAGCCCGAACCCTAAACCTAACCCTTCCCTGAAGCCTTCCCCTCACCGGTCCCATAATCCTAACCCGTACGCTCACACTAACCCGCGCCCTCACACGTACGCTCCCCATAAACCGTTGTCGTAACCGAACCTGGACCCTAAACCATCCCCGTCCCCTAACCCTAACCCTAGCCCGAACCCTAACCCTAACCCTTCCCCGAAATCTTCCCCTCACCCGTCCCCTAATCCTAACCCGTACGCTCACACTAACCCGCACCCTCACACGTACACTCCCCAAAAACTGTTGTCGTAACCTCACCTGGACCCTAAACCGTCCCCATCCCCTAACCCTAACCCTAGCCCGAACCCTAAGCCTAACCATTCCCCGAAGCCTTCCCCTCACCGGTCCCATAATCCTAACCCGTACGCTCACACTAACCCACGCCCTCACACGTACGCTCGCCCTAAACCGTTGTCGTACCCTCTCCTGGACCCTAAACCGTCCCCGTCCCCTAACTCTAACCCTAGCCCGACCCCTAACCCTAACCCTTCCCCGAAGCCTTCCCCTCACCCATCCCCTAATCCTAACCCGTACGCTCACACTAACACGCGCCCTCACACGTACACTCCCCCTAAAGCGTTGTCGTACCCTCACCTGGACCCTAAACCGTCCCCATCCCCTAACCCTAACCATAGCCCGAACCCTAACCCTAACCCTTCCCCGAAGCCTTCCCCTCACCCGTCCCCTAATCCTAACCCGTACGCTCACACTAACCCACGCCCTCACACGTACGCTCCCCCTCAACCTTTGTCGTACCCTCACCTGGACCCTAAACCGTCCCCATCCCCTAACCCTAACCCTAGCCCGAACCCTAACCCTAACCCTTCCCCGAAGCCTTCCCCTCACCCGTCCCCTAATCCTAACCCGTACGTTCACACTAACCCGCGCCCTCACACGTACGCTCCCCATAAACCGTTGTCGTAACCTCACCTGGACCCTAAACCGTCCCCATCCCCTAACCCTAACCCTAGCCCGAACCCTAACCCTAACCCTTCCCCGAAATCTTCCCCTCACCCGTCCCCTAATCCTAACCCGTACGCTCACACTAACCCGCGCCATCACACGTACGCTCCCCCTAAAGCGTTGTCGTACCCTCACCTGGACCCTAAACCGTCCCCGTCCCCTAACTCTAAACCTAGCCCGAACCCTAACCCTAACCCTTCCCCGAAGCCTTCCCCTCACCGGTCCCCTAATCCTAAACCGTATGCTCACACTAACCTGCGCTCTCACACGTACGGTCCCCATAAACCGTTGTCGTTCCCTCACCTGGACCCTAAACCGTCCCCTTCCCCTAACCCTAGCCCTAGCCCGAACCCTAACCCTAACCCTTCCCCGAAGCCTTCCCGTCACCCGTCCCCTAATCCTAACCCGTATGCTCACACTAACCCGCGCCCTCACACGTACGCTCCCCCTAAACCGTTGTCGTACCCTCACCTGTACCCTAAACCGTCCCCGTCCCCTAACCCTAATCCTAGCCCGAACCCTAACCCTAACCCTTCCCCGAAGCCTTCCTCTCACTCGTTCCCTAATCCTAACCCTTACGCTCACACTAACCCGTGTCCTCACACGTACGCTCCCCCTAAACCGTTGTCGTACCCTCACCTGGACACTAAAACTTGCCCGTCCCCAAACCCTAACCCTAGCCCGAACCCTAACCCTAACCCTTCCCCGAAGCCTTCCCCTCACCCGTGCCCTAATCCTAACCCATACGCTCACACTAACCCGCACCCTCACACGTACGCTCCCCCTAAACCGTTGTCGTACCCTCACCTGGGCCCTAAACCGTCCCCGTCCCCTAAGCCTAACCTTAGCCCGAAACCTAACCCTAACCCTTCCCCGAAGCCTTCCCCTCACCCGTCCCCTAATCCTAACCCGTACGCTCACACTAACCCGCGCCCACACACGTACGCTCCCCCTAAAACTCTGTCGAACCCTTACCTGGACCCTAAACCGTCCCCGTCCCCTAACCCTAACCCTAGCCCGAACCCTAACCCTAAACCTTCCCCGAAGCCTTCCCCTCACCCGTCCCCTAATCCTAACCTGTACGCTCACACTAACCTGCGCTCTCAAACCTACGCTCCACCTAAACCGTTGTTGTACCCTCACCTGGACCCTAAACCGTCCCCGTCCCCTAACCCTAACCCTAGCCCGAACCCTAACCCTAACCCTTCCCCGAAGCCTTCCCCTCACCCGTCCCCTAATCCTAACCCGTACGCTCACACTAACCCATGCCCTCACACGTACGCTCCCCCTAAAGCTCTGTCGTACCCTCACCTGGACCCTAAACCGTCCCCATCCCCTAACCCTAACCCTAACCCTAGCCCGAACACTAACCCTAACCCTTCCCCGAAGCCTTCCCCTCACCCGTCCCCTAATCCTAACCCGTACGCTCACACTAACCCGCGCCCTCACACGTACGCTCCCCCTAAACCGTTGTCATACCCTCACCTGGACCCTAAACCGTCCCCATCCCCTAAACCTAACCCTAGCCCGAAACCTAACCCTAACCCTTCCCCGAAGCCTTCCCCTCACCCGTCCCCTAATCCTAACCCGTACGCTTACACTAACCCGCGCCCTCACACGTATGCTCCCCCTAAACCGTTGTCATACCCTCACCTGGACCCTAAACCGTCCCCGTCCCCTGACCCTAACCCTAGCCCGAACCCTAACCCGAACCCTTTCCCGAAGCCTTCCCCTCACCGGTCCCCTAATCCTAACCCGTACGTTCACACTAACCCGCGCCCTCACACGTACGCTCCCCATAAACCGTTGTCGTAACCTCACCTGGACCCTAAACAGTCCCCATCCCCTAACCCTAACCCTAGCCCGAAACCTAACCCTAACCCTTCCCCGAAATCTTCCCCTCACCCGTCCCCTAATCCTAACCCGTACCCTAACACTAAACCGCGCCCTCACACAATCGCTCCCCCTAAACCGTTGTCGTACCCTCACCTGGACCCTAAACCGTCACCGTCCCCTAACCCTAACCCTAGCCCGAACCCTAACCCTAACCCTTCCCCGAAGCCTTCCCCTCACCCGTCCCCTAATCCTAACCCGTACGCTCACACTAACACGCGCCCTCACACGTACGCTCCCCCTAAAGCTCTGTCGTACCCTCACGTGGACCCTAAACCATCCCCGTCCCCTAAACCTAACCCAGGCCGAACCCTAACCCTAACCCTTCCCCGAAACCTTCCCCTCACCCGTCCCCAATCCTAACCCGTATGCTCACACTAACCCACGCCCTCACACGTACGCTCCCCCTAAACTGTTG
>NW_028138698.1:0-80000 GCF_964270905.1 Leucopleurus acutus | reverse complement strand
GCGCCCTCACATGTACGTTCCCCCTAAACTGTTGTCGTACCCTCACCTGGACCCTAAACCATCCCCGTCCCCTAACCCTAACCCTAGCCCGAACCCTATCCCTAACCATTCCCCGAAGCCTTCCCCTCACCCGTCCCCTAATCCTAACCCGTTCGCTCACACTAACCCGCGCCCTCACACGTACGCTACCCCTAAACCGCTGGCATACCCTCACCTAGACCCTAAACCGTCCCCGTCCCCTACCCCTAACCCTAGCCCAAACGCTAACCCTAACTCTTCCCCGAAACCTTCCCCTCAACCGTCCCCTAATCCTAACCCGTACGCTCACACTAACCCGCGCCCTCACACGTACGCGCCCCCTAAACCGTTGTCGTACCCTCACCTGGACCCTAAACCGTCCTCGTCCCCTAACCCTAACCCTAGCCTGAACCCTAACCCTCACCCTTCCCCGAAGCCTTCTCCTAACCCGTCCCCTAATCCTAACCTGTACTTTCACACTAACCCGCGCCCTCGAACGTACGCTCCCCCTAAACCATTGTTGTACCCTCACCTGTACCCTAAACTGTCCCCGTCCCCTAACACTAACCCTAGCCCGAACCCTAACCCTAACCCTTCCCCGAAGCCTTCCCCTCACCCGTCCCTTAATCCTAACCCGTACGCTCACACTAACCTGCGCCGTCACACGAAAGGTACCCCTAAACCGTTGTCGTACCCTCACCTGGACCCTAAACCGTCCCCGTCCCCTAACCCTAACCCTAGCCCGAACCCTAAACCTAAACCTTCCCCGAAGCCTTCCCCTCACCCGTCCCCTAATCCTAACCCGTACGCTCACACTAACACGCGTCCTCACACGTACACTCTCCCTAAACCGTTGTCGTACCCTCACGTGGACCCTAAACCGTCCCCGTCCCCTAACCCTAACCCTAGCCCGAACCCTAACCCTAACGCTTCCCCAAGGGGTTCCCCTAACCCATCCCCTAATCCTAACCCGTACGCTCACACTAACCCGCGCCCTCACACGTACGCTCCCCCAAACCGCTGTCGTACCCTCAACTGGACCCGAAACCGTCCCCGTCCCGTAACCCTAACCCTAGCCCGAACCCTGAACCTAACACTTCCCCGAAGCCTTCCCCTCACCCGTCCCCTAATCCTAAGCCGTACGCTCACACTAACCCACGCCCTCACACGTACGCTGCCCCTAAACCGTTGTCGTACCCTCACATGGACCCTAAACCGTCCCCATCCCCTAACCCTAACCCTAGCCCGAACCCTAACCCTAAACTTTCGCCGAAGCATTCCCCTCAACCGTCCCCTAATCCTAACCCGTACGCTAACACTAACCCACGCGCTCACACGTACGCTCCCCCTCTACCGTTGTCGTACCCTCACCTGGACCCTAAACCGTCTCCGTCTCCTAACCCTAACCTTAGCCCGAACACTAACCCTAACACTTACCCGAAGCCTTCCCCTCACCCATCCCCTAATCCTAACCAGTACGCTCACACTAACCCGCGCCCTCACACGAATGGTCCCCCTAAACCGTTGTCGTACTCTCACCTGGACCCTAAACCGTCCCTGCCTCCTAACCCTAACTCTAGCCCGAACCCTAACAATAAAACTTCCCCGAAGCCTTCCCCTCACCCGTCCCCTAATCCTAACCCGTACGCTCACACTGACACGCACCCTCACACGTACGCTCCCCCTAAAGCGTTCTCTTACACTTACCTGGACCCTAAACCGTCCCCGTCACCTAACCCTAACCCTAGCCCGAACACTAAACCTAACCCTTCCCCAAAGCCTTCCCCTAACTCGTCCCCTAATCCTAACACGTACGCTCACACTAACCCGCACCCTCACACGTATGGTCCCCCTAAACCGTTGTTGTACCCTCACCTGGACCCTAAACCGTCCCCGTCCCCAACCCTAACCCTAGACCGAAACCTAACCCTAACACTTCCCCGAAGACTTCCCCTCACCCGTCCACTAATCCTAACCCGTACGCTCACACTAACCCACGCCCTCACACGTACGCTCCCCCTAAACCATTGTCGTACCCTCACCTGGATCCTAAACCGTCCCCGTACCCTAACCCTAACCCTAACACGAACACTAAACCTAACCCTTCCCCGAAGCATTCACGTCACCCGTCACCTAATCCTAACCCGTACCATCACACTACGCACGCCCTCACACATTTGCTCCACCTAAACCATTGTCGTACCCTCACCTGGACCCTAAACCGTCCCCGTCCCCTAACCCTAACCCTAGCCCCAACCTTAACCCTAACCCTTCCCCGAAGCATTCCCCTCACCCGTCCCCTAATCCTAACCCTTACACTCACACTAACACGCGCCATCACACGTACGCTCCCCCTAAACCATTGTCGTACCCTCACATAAACCCTAAACCGTCCCCGTCCCCTAACCCTAACCCTAGCCCTAACCCTAACCCTAACACTTCCCCGAAGCCTTCCCCTCACCCGTCCCCTAATCCTAACCCGTACGCTCACACTAACCCGCGCCCTCACAGGTACGCTCCCCCTAAACCGCTGTCATACCCTCAATTGGACCCGAAACCATCCCCGTCCCCTAACCCTAACCCTAGCCCGAACCCTAACCCTAACACTTCCCTGAAGCCTTCCCCTCACCCGTCCCCTAATCCTAACCCGTACGGTCACACTAACCTGCGCCCTCACACGTACGCTCCCCCTAAACCGTTGTCGTACCCTCAACTTTACCCTAAACCGTCCCTGACCCCTAACCCAAACCCTAGCCCGAACCTTAACATTAACCCTTCCCCGAAGCCTTCCCCTCACACGTCCCCTAATCCTAACCCGTATGCTCACACTAACCCACGCCCTCACACGTACGCTCCCCCTAAACCGTGGTCGTACCCTCACCTGGACCCTAAACCGTCCCCGTACCCTAACCCTAACACTAGCCCGAACCCTAACCCTAACCTTTCCCCGAAGCATTCCCCTCAACCGTCCCCTACTCCTAACCCGCACGCTGACACTAACCCACGCGCTCACACGTACGCTCCCCCTCCACCGTTGTCATACCCTCAGCTGGACCCTAAACCGTCTCCGTCCCCTAAACCTAACACTAGACGGAACACTAACCCTAACACTTCCCCGAAGCCTTCCCCTCACCCATCCCCTAATCCTAACCCGTACGCTCACACTAACCCACGCCCTCTCACGAACGGTCCCCCTAAACCGTTGTCGTACCCTCACCTGGACCCTAAACCGTCCCCGTCCCCATCCCTAACCCTAGCCCGTACCCTAACCTTAACCCTTCCCGGAAGCCTTCCCCTCACCCGTCCCATAATCCTAAGCCGTACGCTCACAGTAACCCGCGCACTCACATGTACACTCCCCCTAAACCGCTGTCGTACTCTCACCTGGACCCGAAACCGTCCCCGTCTCCTAACCCTAACCCTAGCCCAAACCCTATCTATAACCCTTTTCCGAAGCCTTCCCCTCACCCGTCCCCTAATCCTAACCCGTACGCTCACACTAACCCGTGCCCTCACATGTACGCTCCCCCTAAACCGCTGTCGTACCCTCAACTGGACCTGAAACCGTCCCCGTCCCCTAACCCTAACCCTAGCCCGAACCGTAACCCTAACCCTTCCCCGAAGCCTTCCCCTCACCCGTCCCCTAATCCTAACCCGTACGCTCACACTAAACAGCCCACTCACACGTACGCTGCCCCTAAACCGTTGTGGTACCCTCACCTGGACCCTAAACCGTCCCCATCCCCTAACACTAACCCTACCCAAACCCTAACCCTAACCCGTCCCCGAAGCCTTCCCCTCACCCGTCCCCTAATCCTAACCCTTACTCTCAAACTAACCCGCGCCCTCACACGTACGCTCCCCCTAAACCGATGTCGTACCTTCATCTGGACCCGAAACCGTCCCCGTCCCCAAACCCTAACCCTAGCCCGAACCCTAACCCTAACCCTTCCCCGAAGCCTTCCCGTCACCCGTCCCCTAATCCTAACCCGTACGCTCACACTAACCCACGCCCTCACACGTACGCTCCCTCTAAACCGTTGTCGTACCCTCATCTGGACCATAAACCGTCCCCGTCACCTAACCCTAACCCTAGCCCGAACCCTAACCCTAACCCTTCAACAAAGCCTTCCCCTAACCTGTCCCCTAATCCTAACCCGTACACTCACACTAACCGGCGCCCTCACACGTACGCTCCCCCTAAACCGTTGTCGTACACTCACCGGGACCCTAAACCTTCCCCGTCCCCTAAACCTAACCCTAGCCCGAACCCTAACCCTAACCCTTCCCCGAAGCCTTCGCTTCACCCGTCCCCTAAAACTAACCTGTAAGCTCACACTACCCCGCGCCCTCACACGTACGCTCCCCCTAAACCATTGTCGTACACTTACCTGGACCCTAAACCGCCCCCGACCCCTAACACGAACCCTAGCCCGAACCCTATCCCTAACCGTTCCCCGAAGCCTTCCCCTGACCCGTCCCCTAATCCTAACCCGTACGCTCACACTAACCCACGCCCTCACACGTACGCTCCCCCTAAACCACTGTCGTACCCTCACCTGGACCCTAAACCGTCCCCGTCCCCTAACCCTAACCCTAGCCCGAACCCTAACCCTAACCCTTCCCCAAAGGGTTCCCATAACCCGTCCCCTAATCCTAACCCGTACGCTCACACTAACCCACGCCCTCACACGTACACTCCCCCTAAACCGTTGTCGTACACTCCCCTGGACCCTAAACCGTCCCCGTCCCGTAACCCTAACCCTAGCCCGAAACCTAACCCTAACCCTTCCCCGAAGCCTTCCCCTCACTCGTCCCCTAATCCTAAGCCGTACGCTCACACTAACCCACGCCCTCACACGTACGCTGCCCCTAAACCGTTGTCGTACCCTCACATGGACCCTAAACCGTCCCCATTCCCTAACCCTAACCCTAGCCCGAAGCCTAACCCTAATCATTCCCTGAAGCCTTCACCCACCCGTCCCCTAATCCCAACCCGTACGCTCACACTAACCCGCGCCCTCACACGTACACTCCCCCTAAACCGTTGTCGTTCCCTCATCTGGATCCTATACCGTCCCCGTCCCCTAACCCTAACCCTAGCCCGAAACATAACACTAACCCTTCTCCGAAGCCTTCATGTCAACCGTCCCCTAATCCTAACCCGCACGCTCACACTAACCCACGCCCTCACACGTACGCTCCCTCTAAACCGTTGTCGTACCCTCACATGGACCCTAAAGTGTCCCCATCCCCTAACCCTAACCCTAGCCCGAACCCTAACCCTAACCTTTGCCCGAAGCCTTCCCCTCACCCGTCCCCTAATCCTAACCCGTACGCTGACACTAAACAGCCCACTCACACATACGCTGCCCCTAAACCGTTGTGGTACCGTCACCTGGACCCTAAACCGTCCCCATCCCCTAACACTAACCCTACCCAAACCCTAACCCTAACCCGTCCCCGAAGCCTTCCACTCACCCGTCCCCTAATCCTAACCCGTACGCTCAAACTAATCCGCGCCCTCACACGTACGCTCCCCCTAAACCGATGCCGTACCTTCATCTGGACCCGAAACCGTCCCCGTCCCCTAACCCTAACCCTAGCCCGAACCCTAACCTTAACCCTTCCCCGAAGCCTTCCCCTCACCCGTCTCCTAATCTTAACCCGAACGCTCACACTAACCCGCGCCCTCACACGTACGCTCCACCTAAACCGCTGTCGTACCCTCAACTGGACCCGAAACTGTCCCCATCCCCTAACCCTAACCCTAGCCCGAACCCTAACCCTAACACTTCCCCGAAGCCTTCCCCTCACCTGTCCCCTAAACCTAACCCGTAAGCTCACACTAACCCGTGCCCTCACACGTACGCTCCCCCTAAACCATTGTCGTACACTCACCTGGACCCTAAACCGCACCCGTCCCCTAACCAGAGCCCTAGCCCGAACCCTATCCCTAACCGTTCCCCGAAGCCTTCCCCTGACCCGTCCCCTAATCCTAACCCGTACGCTCACACTAACCCATGCCCTCACACGTACGCTCCCCCTAAAACTTTGTCGTACCCTCACCGGGACCCTAAACCGTCCCTGTCCCCTAACCCTAACCCTAACCCTAACCTTCATCTGGACCCGAAACCGTCCCCGTCCCCTAACCCTAACCCTAGCCCGAACCCTTACCCTAACCCTTCCCCGAAGCCTTCCCCTCACTCGTCCCCTAATCCTAAGCCGTACACTCACACTAACCCACGCCCTCACACGTACGCTGCCCCTAAACCGTTGTCGTACCATCACATGGACCCTAAACCGTCCCCATCCCCTAACCCTAACCCTAGCCTGGACCCTAACCCTAACCCTTCCCCGAAGACTTCCCCTCACCCGTCCCCTAATCCTAACCAGTAGGCTCACACTAACCCGCGCCCTCACACGTACGCTCACCCTAAAGCATTGTCGTACCCTCACCTGGACCCTAAACCCTCCCCGTCACCTAACCGTAACCCTAGTCCGAACCCTAACCCTAACCCTTCCCCGAAGACATCCCCTCACCCGTCCCCTAATCCTAACCGGTACGCTCACACTAACCCACGCCCTCACACTTACGCTCCCCCTAAACCATTATCGTGCCCTCACCTGGACCCTAAACCGTCCCCATCCCCTAACCCTAACCCTAGCCCGAACCTTAACCCTAACCATTCCCCGAAACCTTCCCCTCACCCGTCCCCTTATCCTAACCCGTACGCTCACACTAACCCACGTCTTCACATGTACGCTCCCCCTAAACCGTTGTCGTACCCTCACCTGGACCCTAAACCGTCCCCGTCCCCTAACCCTAACCCTAGCCCGAACCCTAACCCTAACCCTTCCCCGAAGCCTTCCCCTCACCCGTCCCGTAATCCTAACCCGTACGCTCACACTATCCAGTCCGCACACACGTACGCTGCCCCTAAACCGTTGTCGTACCCACACCTGGACCCTAAACGGTCCCCATCCCCTAACCTTAACCCTAGCCCAGACCCTAACCCTAAACCTTCCCCGAAGCCTTCCCCTCACCCGTCCCCTAATCCTAACCCGTACGCTCACACTTACCCGTGCCCTCACACGTACGCTCCCCCTAAACAGTTTTCGTACCCTCACCTGGACCCTAAACCGTCCCCGTCCCCTAACCCTAACCCTAGCCCGAACCCTAACCCTAACCCTTCCCCGAAGCCTTCCCCTCACCCGTCCCCTAATGCTAGTCCGTACCCTCACACTAACCCGTGCCCTAACACGTACGCTCCCCCTAAACCATTGTCGTACCCTCACCTGGACCCTAAAGTGTCCCTGTCCCCTAACCCTAACCCTAGCCCGAACCCTAACCCTAACCCTTGCCCGAAGCCTTCCCCTCACCCGTCCCCTAATCCTAACCCGTACGCTCACACTAAACAGCCCGCTCACACGTACGCTGCCCCTAAACCGTTGTGGTACCCTCACCTAGACCCTAAACCGTCCCCATCCCCTAACACTAACCCTACCCAAACCCTAACCCTAAACCGTCCCCGAAGCCTGCCCCTCACCCGTCCCCTAATCCTAACCCGTACGCTCAAACTAACCCGCGCCCTCACACGTACGCTCCCCCTAAACCGATGTCGTACCTTCATCTGGACCCGAAACCGTCCCCGTCCCCTAACCCTAACCCTAGCCCGAACCCTAACCTTAACCCTTCCCCGAAGCCTTCCCCTCACCCGTCTCGTAATCCTAACCCGAACGGTCACACTAACCCGCGCCCTCACACGTACGCTCCACCTAAACCACTGTCGTACCCTCAACTGGACCCGAAACCGTCCCCAACCCCTAACCCTAACCCTAGCCCGAACCCTAACCCTAACACTTCCCTGAAGCCTTCCCCTCACCCGTTCCCTAAACCTAACCCGTAAGCTCACACTAACCCGTGCCCTCACACGTACGCTCCCCATAAACCATTGTCGTACCCTCACCTGGGCCCTAAACCGTCCCCGTCCCCTAACCCTAACCCTAGCCCGAACCCTAACCCTAACCCTTCCCCGAAGCCTTCCCCTCACCCGTCCCCTAATCCTAACCCGTACGCTCACACTAACCCGCGCCCTCAAACGTATGCTCCCTCTAAACCGTTGTCGTACCCTCACTTGGACCCTAAACCGTCCCCGTCCCCTAACCCTAACCCTAGCCCGAACCCTAACCCTAACACTTCCCCGAAGCCTTCCCGTCACCCGTCCCCTAATCCTAACCCGTACGCTCACACATACCCGCGCCCTCACACGTACGCTCCCCCTAAACCGTTGTTGTACACTCACCTGGACCATAAACCGTCCCCGTCACCTAACCCTAACCCTAGCCCGAACCCTATCCCTAACCCTTCCTCGAAGCCTTCGCTTCACCCGTCCCCTAAAACTAACCCGTAAGCTCACACTACCCCGCGCCCTCACACGTACGCTCCCCCTAAACCATTGTCGTACACTCACCTGGATCCTAAACCGTCCACGTCCCCTAACCCTAACCCTAGCCCGAAACATAACACTAACCCTTCTCCGAAGCCTTCATGTCACCCGTCCCCTAATCCTAACCCGCACGCTCACACTAACCCACGCCCTCACACGTACGCTCCCCCTAAACCGTTGTCGTACCCTCACCTGGAACCTAAACCGTCCCGGTCCCCTAAACCTAACCCTAGCCCTAACCCTAACCCTAACCCTTCCCCTAAGCCTTCCCCTCACCCGACCCCTAATCCTAACCCGTACGCTCACACTAACCCACGCCCTCACCCGTACACTCCCCCTAAACCGTTGTCGTAACCTCACCTGGACTCTAAACCGTCCCCGTCCCCTAACCCTAACCCTAGCCCGAACCCTAACCCTAACCCTTCCCCGAAGCCTTCCCCTCACCCGTCCCCTAATCCTAACCGGTACGCTCACACTAACCCGCGCCATAACACGTACGCTCCCCCTATAGCGTTGTCGTACCCTCACCTGGACCCTAAACCGTCCCCATCCCCTAACCCTAACCCTAGCCAGAACTCTAACCCTAACCTTTCCCCAAAGCCTTCCCCTAACCCGTCCCCTAATCCTAACCCGTACGCTCACACTAACCCGCGCCCTCACACGTACGCTCCCCCTAAACCGTTGTCGTACCCTCACCTGGACCCTAAACCGTCCCCGTCCCCTAACCCTAACCCTAACCAGAACCCTATACCTAACCCTTCCCCGAAGCCTTCCCCTCACCCGTCCCCTAATCCTAACCCGTTCGCTCACACTAACACGCGCCCTCACACGTATGCTCCCCCTAAACCGTTGTCGTACCCTCACCTGGACCCTAAACCATCCCCGTCCCCTAACCCTAACCCTAGACCGAACCCTAACCCTAAACCTTCCCCGAAGCCTTCCCCTCACCCGTCCCCTAATCCTAACCCGTACGCTCACACTAACCCGCGCCCTCACACGTACGCTCCACCTAAACCGCTGTCGTACCCTCAATTGGACCCGAAACCATCCCCGTCCCCTAACCTTAACCCTAGCCCGAACACTAACCCTAACCCTTCCCCGAAGCCTTCCCCTCACCCGTCCCCTAATCCTAACCCGTACGCTCACACTAACCCATGCCCTCACAAGTGAAAAATGGATAAAGAAGTTGTGGTACTTACGTACAATGCAATATCACTCAGCAATGAAATCTATGTCATCAGGCCCGTGGAGTGGATTCAGGTATGTCATCAGGCCCGTGAGTGGATTCAGGTATGATGATTCTAACTGAAATAAGTCACACAGAAAAAGAAACATCATAAGATATCACTAATACACGGAATGTAAACTTGGCTACACAGGAACTGGATTACAAATCAGAACAGGGTCTCAAATTTAGAAAACCAACTTATGCTTGCTTAAGCGAAAAGGTGAGTTGGGGTGCTGCATAAAACCAGAGATTGAAATGAGCACAGATAAAGTTCCTTAAGCCAAATATGGAATAGACAAGAACTACTCCTTGCTCAACGAAATGGACTCAACACCCCATATTAAACGCCTAAGAATGTACCTGACTAGTAAGTAACTTAAAACCTATGGATTGCTTTGTCTCTGAAAGAGAATCAAGCGTGTGTACAGGGGCATAAACGCAGCAGTGATAGCATTGGAGAGGTTTGGTGAGCAAATGAAGACCCTTTGAAGTCATATTGCATGGTACCCATTCCACGGGTCTCAACTCTCCAGGTTTAAGGGATTCTTCCTTCAGCTAAAACATAAATGTTGAACCCAGAGTATGTTCAACCGTGTGATTGGGAGACGTGTTCAATATGTCTCAGTTCTCGTCCCCTGGTACTCGGGTGCAACATTCCAGACGCTTTACTAACACTCTCCTGACTTGGAAAGTCAGTGCCTTTAACCTCCTGTTTGGCCCATTTGCAATTTCTGCGGAAGATGAACAGGAATAGGGAGAACCAATGAGAGACTAGCTGGAGGTGTCTGGACGGGCAAATTTAACTCTCATTTCCCACCAGGAAGAGGAATTAACCAAAGGCTCAGCGTGCCGTGCCGGAACCAGATTAGGGCCTGAAGCAATCCTGCGGTGTTGCGGCCAGCTCACAAGAAAGCGAGTTGAAGAAAGGAGCTCAGGGGCACTGTAATTCACAAACCTGCAGAGTTATAAATGACAGCTATCGTCCAAAAATATACTGAAGTAAGGCTGCCAAGAGTACTTGAAAGCGGGGCAGAATTGCAGGAAACTGATTTCAGGAGGTAGACTGAAATTGCATTTAAAGCATAGGAAAAGAGGCAGAACGTCCACAATGATGCACTTGGACAAAAAGGGCGTATGCGTTTTTTCCTGAATATATTCAGGAAAAAACGCATACGCCCTTTTTGGCCAACCAAGCAAGCTTGCAAAGGAAATCTGCACTACAATGAAGTCTCACTTCCCCACGGTCAAAAGGGTCATCTGAAAAAAGTGTAAAATCCAGAAAGGCAGGACAGGCCATGGAGAACTGGGAGCCTTGTTATGCTGATGGGCGGGATGTAAATTGCCAACAGCCACTAGGGAGAGGTGTATGGTGTTTCCTGAAACATCTAAAAAACAAAGCAACAGAGCCTAGGGCACCTCCACTTATGGAACTATAGCTTAGGGAAATTAAAATAAAAAAGACACATCCACCCCAAAGATTGGGATGGCTCTGTTTACAAGAACCTCATTTACGGTTAAGGTTCAATATCGCAGAAAATGAAAAATGAATAAAGAAGTTGTGGTACTTACGTACAATGCAATATCACTCAGCAATGAAATCTATGTCATCAGGCCCGTAGCAGCATAATGAGTGGATTCAGGTATGATGATTCTAACTGAAATAAGTCACACAGATAAAGAAACATCATAAGATATCACTAATACATGGAATGTAAACTTGGCTACACAGGACCTGGATTACAAAACAGAACAGGGTCTCAAATTTAGAAAACCTACTTATGCTTGCTTAAGGGGATAGGTGAGTTGGGGTGCTGCATCAAACCTGAGATTGAAATGAGCACAGATAAAGTTCCTTAAGCCAAATATGGAATAGACAAGAACTACTCCTTGCTCAACGAAATGGACTCAACACCTCATATTAAACGCCTAAGAATGTACCTGACTAGTAAGTATCTTAAAACCTATGGATTGCTATGTCTCTGAAAGAAAATCATGCGTGTGTTGAGGGGCATAAACGCAGCAGTGATAGGATTGGAGAGGTTCGGTGAGCAAATGAAGACCCCTTGAAGTCATATTGCATGGTACCCATTCCACGGGTCTCAACTCTCCAGGTTTAAGGGATTCTGCCTTCAGCTAAAACATGCATGTGGATCCAGAGTATGATCAACCGTATGATCGGGAGACGTGTTCCAATATGTCTCAGTTCTCGTCCTCTGGTACTCGGGTGCAACATTCCAGACGCTTTACTAACACTCTCCCGACTTTTAGAGTCAGTGCCTTTAACCTCCTGTTTGGCCCAGTTTGCAATTTCTGCGGAAGATGAACAGGAATAGGGAGAATCAATGAGAGACTAGTTGGAGGTGTCTGGACGGGCAAATTTAACTCTCATTCCCACCAGGAAGAGGAATTAAACAAAGGCTCAGTGTGCGGTGCCGGAACCAGATTAGGGCCTGAAGCAATCCTGCGGTGTTGCGGCCAGCTCACAAGAAAGCGAGTTGAAGAAAGGAGCTCAGGGGCACTGTAATTCACAAACTTGCAGAGTTATAAATGACAGCTATCGTCCAAAAATATACTGAAGTAAGGCTGCCAAGAGGATTTGAAAGCGGGGCAGAATTGCAGGACACCGATTTCAGGAGGTAGACTGGAATTGCATTTAAAGCATAGGAAAAGAGGCAGAACGTCGACAATGAGACACTTGGCCAAAAGGGGCGTATGCGTTTTTTCCTGAATATATTCAGGAAAAAACGCATACGCCCCTTTTTGGCCAACCAAGCAAGCTTGCAAAGGAAATCTGCACTACAATGAAGTCTCACTTCCCCCCGGTCAAAAGGGCCATCTGAAAAAAGTGTAAAATCCAGAAAGGAAGGACAGGCCATGGAGAACTGGGAGCCTTGTTATGCTGATGGGCGGGATGTAAATTGCCAACAGCCACTGGGGAGAACTGTATGGTGTTTCCTGAAACATCTAAAAAACAAAGCAACAGAGCCTAGGGCACTTCCACTTATGGTCCTATAGCTTAGAGAAATTAAAATCAAAAAGACACAGCCACCCCAAAGTTTGGGACGGCTCTGTTTACAAGAACCTCGTTTACGGGACAAGTTCAATATCGCAGAAAGCGAAAAATGGATAAAGAAGTTGTGGTACTTACGTACAATGCAATATCACTCAGCAATGAAATCTATGTCATCAGGCCCGTAGCAGCATAATGAGTGGATTCAGGTATGATGATTCTAACTGAAATAAGTCACACAGAAAAAGAAACATCATAAGATATCACTAATACACGGAATGTAAATTTGGCTACACAGGAACTGGATTACAAAACAGAACAAGGTCTCAAATTTAGAAAACCAAATTATGCTTGCTCATGTGGAAAGGTGAGTTGGGGTGCTGCATAAAACCAGAGATTGAAATGAGCACAGATAAAGTTCCTTAAGCCAAATATGGAATAGACAAGAGCTACTCCTTGCTCAACAATATGTACTCAACACCCCATATTAAACGCCTAAGAATGTACCTGACTAGTAAGTATCTTAAAACCTATGGATTGCTATGTCTCTGAAAGAGAATGAAGCGTGAGTACAGGGGCATAAACGCAGCAGTGATAGGATTGGAGAGGTTCGGTGAGCAAATGAAGACCCTTTGAAGTCATATTGCATGGTACCCATTCCACGGGTCTCAACTCTCCAGGTTTAAGGGATTCTTCCTTCAGCTAAAACATGCATGTGGAACCCAGAGTATGATCAACCGTGTGATCGGGAGACGTGTTCCAATATATCTCAGTTCTCGTCCCCTGGTATTCGGGTGCAACATTCCAGACGCTTTACTAACACTCTCCCGACTTGAAGAGTCAGTGCCTTTAACCTCCTGTTTGGCCCAGTTTGCAATTTCTGCGGAAGATGAACAGGAAATGGGAGAACCAATGAGAGACTAGCTGGAGGTGTCTGGACGGGCAAATTTAACTCTCATTCCCACCAGGAAGAGGAATTATCCAAAGGCTCAGCCTGCGGTGCTGGAACCAGATTAGGGCCTGAAGCAATCCTGCAGTGTTGCGGCCAGGTCACAAGAAAGCGAGTTGAAGAAAGGAGCTCAGGGGCACTGTAATTCACAAACCTGCAGAGTTATAAATGACAGCTATCGTCCAAAAATATACTGAAGTAAGGCTGCCAACAGAACTTGAATGCGGGGCAGAATTGCAGGAAACCGATTTCAGGAGGTAGACTGGAATTGCATTTAAAGCATAGGAAAAGAGCAGAACGTCCACAATGATGCATTTGGCCAAAAAGGGCGTATGCGTTTTTTCCTGAATATATTCAGGGAAAAAACGCATACGCCCTTTTTGGCCAACCAAGCAAGCTCGCAAAGGAAATCTGCACTACAATGAAGTCTCACTTACCCCCGGTCAAAAGGGCCATCTGAAAAATGTGTAAAATCCAGAAAGGCAGGACAGGCCATGGAGAACTGGGAGCCTTGTTATGCTGATGGGTGGGATGTAAATTGCCAACAGCCACTCGGGAGAAGTGTATGGTGTTTCCTGAAACATCTAAAAAACAAAGCAACAGAGCCTAGGGCACTTCCACTTATGGTCCTATAGCTTAGGGAAATTCAAATCAAAAAGACACAGCCACCCCACAATTTGGGATGAATCTGTTTACAAGAACCTGGTTTACGGTACAAGCTAAATATCGCAGAAAGTGAAAAATGGATAAAGAAGTTGTGGTACTTACGTACAATGCAATATCACTCAGCAATGAAATCTATGTCATCAGGCCCGTAGCAGCATAATGAGTGGATTCAGGTATGATGATTCTAACTGAAATAAGTCACACAGAAAAAGAAACATCATAAGATATCACTAATACACGGAATGTAAACTTGGCTACAGAGGAACTGGATTACAAATCAGAACAGGGTCTCAAATTTAGAAAACCAACTTATGCTTGCTTAAGCGAAAAGGTGAGTTGGGGTGCTGCATCAAAGCAGAGATTGAAATGAGCACAGATAAAGTTCCTTAAGCCAAATATGGAATAGACAAGAGCTACTCCTTGCTCAACGAAATGGACTCAACACACCATATTAAACGCCTAAGAATGTACCTGACTAGTAAGTATCTTAAAACCTATGGATTGCTATGTCTCTGAAAGAGAATGAAGCGTGTGTACAGGGGCATAAACGCAGCAGTGATAGGATTGGAGAGGTTCGGTGAGCAAATGAAGACCCTTTGAAGTCATATTGCATGGTACCCATTCCACGGGTCTCAACTCTCCAGGTTTAAGGGATTCTTCCTTCAGCTAAAACATGCATGTGGAACCCAGAGTATGATCAACCGTGTGATCGGGAGACGTGTTCCAATATATCTCAGTTCTCGTCCCCTGGTACTCGAGTGCAACATTCCAGACGCTTTACTAACACTCTCCTGACTTGGAGAGTCAGTGCCTTTAATCTCCTGTTTGGCCCATTTGCAATTTCTGCGGAAGATGAACACGAATAGGGAGAACCAATGAGAGACTAGCTGGAGGTGTCTGGACGGGCAAATTTAACTCTCATTCCCACCAGGAAGAGGAATTAAACAAAGGCTCAGCGTGCAGTGCCGGAACCAGATTAGGGCCTGAAGCAATCCTGCGGTGTTGCGGCCAGCTCACAAGAAAGCGAGTTGAAGAAAGGAGCTCAGGGGCACTGTAATTCACAAACCTGCAGAGTTATAAATGACAGCTATCGTCCAAAAATATACTGAAGTAAGGCTGCCAACAGAACTTGAATGTGGGGCAGAATTGCAGGAAACCGATTTCAGGAGGTAGACTGCAATTGCATTTAAAGCATAGGAAAAGAGCAGAACGTCCACAATGATGCATTTGGCCAAAAAGGGCGTATGCGTTTTTTCCTGAATATATTCAGGAAAAAACGCATACGCCCTTTTTGGCCAACCAAGCAAGCTCGCAAAGGAAATCTGCACTACAATGAAGTCTCACTTCCCCCCAGTCAAAAGGGCCATCTGAAAAAAGTGTAAAATCCAGAAAGGCAGGACAGGCCATGGAGAACTGGGAGCCTTGTTATGCTGATGGGCGGGATGTCAATTGCCAACAGCCACTCGGGAGAAGTGTATGGTGTTTTCTAAAACATCTAAAAAACAAAGCAGCGGAGCCTAGGGCACTTCCACTTATGGTCCTATAGCTTACGGAAATTAAAATCAAAAAGACACAGCCACCCCAAAATTTGGGATGGCTCTGTTTACAAGATCCTCGTTTACAGTACAAGTTCAATATCGCAGAAAGTGAAAGATGGATAAAGAAGTTGTGGTACTTACGTACAATGCAATATCACTCAGCAATGATATCTATGTCATCAGGCCCGTAGCAGCATAATGAGTGGATTCAGGTATGATGATTCTAACTGAAATAAGTCACACAGAAAAAGAAACATCATAAGATATCACTAATACACGGAATGTAAACTTGGCTACACAGGAACTGGATTACAAAACAGAACAGGGCGTTAAATTTAGAAAACCAACTTATGCTTGCTTAAGGGGAAAGGTGAGTTGGGGTGCTGCCTAAAACCAGAGATTGAAATGAGCACAGATAAAGTTCCTTAAGCCAAATATGGAATAGACAAGAGCTACTCCTTACTCAACGAAATGGACTCAACACACCATATTAAACGCCTAAGAATGTACCTGACTAGTAAGTAACTTAAAACCTATGGATTGCTATGTCTCTGAAAGAGAATCAAGCGTGTGTACAGGGGCATAAACGCAGCAGTGATAGGATTGGAGAGGTTCGGTGAGCAAATGAATACCCTTTGAAGTCATATTGCATGGTACCCATTCCACGGGTCTCAACTCTCCAGGTTTAAGGGATTCTTCCTTCAGCTAAAACATGCATGTGGAACCCAGAGTATGATCAACCGTGTGATCGGGAGACGTGTTCCAATATATCTCAGTTCTCGTCCCCTGGTACTCGAGTGCAACATTCCAGACACTTTACTAACACTCTCCCGACTTGGAGAGTCAGTGCCTTTAATCTCCTGTTTGGTCCATTTGCAATTTCTGCGGAAGATGAACACGAATAGGGAGAACCAATGAGAGACTAGCTGGAGGTGTCTGGACGGGCAAATTTAACTCTCATTCCCACCAGGAAGAGGAATTAAACAAAGGCTCAGCGTGCAGTGCCGGAACCAGATTAGGGCCTGAAGCAATCCTGCGGTGTTGCGGCCAGCTCACAAGAGAGCGAGTTGAAGAAAGGAGCTCAGGGGCACTGTAATTCACAAACCTGCAGAGTTATAAATGACAGCTATCGTCCAAAAATATACTGAAGTAAGGCTGCCAACAGAACTTGAATGTGGGGCAGAATTGCAGGAAACCGATTTCAGGAGGTAGACTGCAATTGCATTTAAAGCATAGGAAAAGAGCAGAACGTCCACAATGATGCATTTGGCCAAAAAGGGCATATGCGTTTTTTCCTGAATATATTCAGGAAAAAACGCATATGCCCTTTTTGGCCAACCAAGCAAGCTCGCAAAGGAAATCTGCACTACAATGAAGTATCACTTCCCCCCAGTCAAAAGGGCCATCTGAAAAAAGTGTAAAATCCAGAAAGGCAGGACAGGCCATGGAGAACTGGGAGCCTTGTTATGCTGATGGGCGGGATGTCAATTGCCAACAGCCACTCGGGAGAAGTGTATGGTGTTTTCTAAAACATCTAAAAAACAAAGCAGCGGAGCATAGGGCACTTCCACTTATGGTCCTATAGCTTACGGAAATTAAAATCAAAAAGACACAGCCACCCCAAAATTTGGGATGGCTCTGTTTACAAGATCCTCGTTTACAGTACAAGTTCAATATCGCAGAAAGTGAAAAATGGATAAAGAAGTTGTGGTACTTACGTACAATGCAATATCACTCAGCAATGATATCTATGTCATCAGGCCCGTAGCAGCATAATGAGTGGATTCAGGTATGATGATTCTAACTGAAATAAGTCACACAGAAAAAGAAACATCATAAGATATCACTAATACACGGAATGTAAACTTGGCTACACAGGAACTGGATTACAAAACAGAACAGGGCGTTAAATTTAGAAAACCAACTTATGCTTGCTTAAGGGGAAAGGTGAGTTGGGGTGCTGCCTAAAACCAGAGATTGAAATGAGCACAGATAAAGTTCCTTAAGCCAAATATGGAATAGACAAGAGCTACTCCTTACTCAACGAAATGGACTCAACACTCCATATTAAACGCCTAAGAATGTACCTGACTAGTAAGTATCTTAAAACCTATGGATTGCTATGTCTCTGAAAGAGAATCAAGCGTGTGTACAGGGGCATAAACGCAGCAGTGATAGGATTGGAGAGGTTCGGTGAGCAAATGAAGACCCGTTGAAGTCATATTGCATGGTACCCATTCCAGGGGTCTCAAATCTCCAGGTTTAAGGGATTCTTCCTTCAGCTTAAACATGCATGTGGAACCCAGAGTATGATCAACCACGTGATCGGGAGACGTGTTCCAATATGTCTCAGTTCTCGTCCCCTGGTACTCGGGTGCAACATTCCAGACGCTTTACTAACACTCTCCCGACTTGGAGAGTCAGTGCCTTTAACCTCCACTTTGGTCCAGTTTGCAATTTCTGCGGAAGATGAACAGGAATAGTGAGAACCGATGAGAGACTAGCTGGAGGTTTCTGGACGGGCAAATTTAACTCTCATTTCCCACAAGGAAGAGGAATTAACCAAAGGCTCAGCGTGCCGTGCCGGAACCAGATTAGGGCCTGAAGCAATCCTGCGGTGTTGCGGCCAGCTCACAAGAAAGCGAGTTGAAAAAAGGAGCTCAGGGGCACTGTAATTCACAAACTTGCAGAGTTATAAATGACAGCTATCGTCCAAAAATATACTGAAGTAAGGCTGCCAAGAGGATTTGAAAGCGGGGCAGAATTGCAGGACACCGATTTCAGGAGGTAGACTGGAATTGCATTTAAAGCATAGGAAAAGAGGCAGAACATCGACAATGAGACACTTGGCCAAAAGGGGCGTATGCGTTTTTTCCTGAATATATTCAGGAAAAAACGCATATGCCCTTTTTGGCCAACCAAGCAAGCTTGCAAAGGAAATCTGCACTACAATGAAGTCTCACTTCCCCCTGGTCAAAAGGGCCATCTGAAAAAAGTGTAAAATCCAGAAAGGCAGGACAGGCCATGGAGAACTGGGAGCCTTGTTATGCTGATGGGGGGGATGTAAATTGCCAACAGCCACTGGGGAGAAGTGTATGGTGTTTCCTGAAACATCTAAAAAACAAAGCAACAGAGCCTAGGGCACTTCCACTTATGGTCCTATAGCTTAGGGAAATTAAAATCAAAAAGACACAGCCACCCCAAAGTTTGGGACGGCTCTGTTTACAAGAACCTCGTTTACAGGACAAGTTCAATATCGCAGAAAGCAAAAAATGGATAAAGAAGTTGTGGTACTTACGTACAATGCAATATCACTCAGCAATGACATCTATGTAATCAAGCCCGTAGCAGCATAATGACTGGATTCAGGTATGATGGTTCTAACTGAAATAAGTCACACAGAAAAAGAAACATCATAAGATATCACTAATACACGGAATGTAAACTTGGCTACACAGGAACTGGATTACAAAACAGAACAGGGTCTCAAATTCAGAAAACCAACTTATGCTTGGAGAGGTTCGGTGAGCAAATGAAGACCCTTTGTAGTCATATTGCATGGTACCCATTCCACGGGTCTCAACTCTCCAGGTTTAAGGGATTCTTCCTTCAGCTAAAACATGCATGTGGATCCCAGAGTATGATCAACCGTGTGATCGGGAGACGTGTTCAAATATGTCTCAGTTCTCATCTCCTGGTAATCGGGTGCAACATTCCAGACGCTTTACTAACACTCTCCCGAGTTGGAGAGTCAGTGCCTTTAACCTCCTGTTTGGCCCAGTTTGCAATTTCTGCGGAAGATGAACAGGAATAGGGAGAACCAATGAGAGACTAGCTGGAGGTGTCTGGACGGTCAAATTTAACTCTCATTTCCCACCAGGAAGAGGAATTAACCAAAGGCTCAGCGTGCGGTGCCGGAACCTGATTAGGGCCTGAAGCAATCCAGCGGTGTTGCGGCCACCACAGAAGAAAGCGAGTTGAAGAAAGGAGCTCAGGGGCACTGTAATTCACAAACCTGCAGAGTTATAAATGACAGCTATCGTCCAAAAATATACTGAAGTAAGGCTGCCAAGAGGACTTGAAAGCGGGGCACAATTGCAGGAAACCGATTTCAGGAGGTAGACTGGAATTGCATTTAAAGCATAGGAAAAGAGGCAGAACGTCGACAATGATGCACTTGGCCAAAAAGTGCGTATGCGTTTTTTCCTGAATATATTCAGGAAAAAACGCATACGCCCTTTTTGGCCAACCAAGCAAGCTTGCAAAGGAAATCTACACCACAATGAAGTCTCCCTTCCCCCCGCTCAAAAGGGCCATCTGAAAAAAGTGTAAAATCCAGAAAGGCAGGACAGGCCATGGAGAACTGGGAGCCTTGTTATGCTGATGGGGGGGTTGTAAATTGCCAACAGCCACTAGGGAGAAGTGTATGGTGTTTCCTGAAACATCTAAAAAACAAAGCAACAGAGCCTAGGGCACTTCCACTTATGGTCCTATGGCTTAGGGAAATTATGATCAAAAAGACACAGCCACTCCAATGTTTGGGTCGGCTCTATTTACAAGAACCTCGTTTATGGTACAAGTTCATATCACAGAAAGTGAAAAATGGATAAAGAAGTTGTGGTACTTACGTACAATGCAATATCACTCAGCAATGACATCTATGTCATCAGGCCCGTAGCAGCATAATGAGTGGATTTAGGTATGATGATTCTAAATGAAATAAGTCACACAGAAAAAGAAACATGATAAGATATCACTAATACACGGAATGTGAACTTGGCTACACATGAACTTAATTACAAAACAGAACAGGGTCTCAAGTTTAGAAAACCAACTTATGCTTGCTTAAGGGGGAAGGTGAGTTGGGGTGCTGCCTAAAACCAGAGTTTGACATTAGTACAGATACTGTTCCATAAGCCAAATATGTAATAGACAAGACCTACCCCTTGCTCAACAAAATGGACTCAACAATGAGGTATCACCTCACAGCTGATAGAATGGGCATCATCAGAAAATCTACAAACAAAAAATGCTGGAAAGGGTGTGGAGAAAAGGAACCCTTTTCCACTATTGTTGGGAATATAAATTGATACAGTCACTGGAGAACAATATGGAGTTCTTAAGAAACTAACAATAGAATTACCATATGATACAGTAATCCCAGTACTGGACATATACCTAGACAAAACCATAAATCAAAAAGAGACATTCACTGCAATGTTCATTGCATCACTATTTACAATATCGAGGTAATGGAAGCAACCTAAATGCCCACAGACAGACGAATGCATAAAGCTGTGGTACATATATAAAATGGAATATTACTAAGCCATGAAAAGGAATGAAATTGGGTCATTTGTAGAGACGTCGATGGGTCTAGAATCTGTCATACAGAGTGAAGTAAGTCAGAAAGAGAAAAACAAATCTTGTATATTCATGCATATATGTGGAACCTAGAAAAACTGTACAGATTAACCATTTTGCAAGGCATAAATAGAGCAACAGATGTAGACAACAAATGTATGGACAACAAGGGGGGAAAGCTGTTGGGGGGGTGGTGGTGGGAGGAGTTGAGAGACTGGGATTGGCATGTATACATTTATATGTATAAAATAGATAACCAATAAGAACCTGCTGTATAAAAATATAAAATAAAATTCAAAATTGAAAAGAAATAAAATTTAAAAAATAAAACGGAAAAAACAATTATTCCCTTCACATACATGTATTTATATGAATAAATTATTTCCATGCTTATATCTGTAAATACAAAAAAGAGGAATAAAATCTACCTTGAACCAAAAATGAAAAAGAGAAAAAAAACACAGAACCCACCAGTTCCACAGAGGAAAACCGTATCAGGGCACTTGCTCCAGTTGTAAACAATTCTGAAGTTGGTCAGTGGTGGGGAATCGTCTCCCATTCAGCCAGCAGCCCCCACGCAACAAGCGTCCTCATTGCAAAGCTGGGGCACCGTGCCGAGGCATCTGTGAGTAAACGTGAGTTGAGCCCCAGGCCAGTTGCTGCTGAACTATTCCCACCCATCCCAGGTAAAACACCTGAATATATACAAGGACTTGAAAGCCTAGAGGAAGGGCCATAGAGCCACACGAGTGACAGCATGCCGGCCGACTTGGTGCCTGCAGGCCAGCCAGGATGGTCCTGGCCCTGGGTGCTCTTCTGGAAGATTTCCATTTCCCTGCCTGAGATACCCGTCCTGTCCCTGCCCCCACTGCTTTTTTCCTTCCTCACCTCTGCCCAGGGAGAAATTCCAGCAGCAGGTATGGGTGACACATCCTCTTCTTTAGCAGGTGGCAGCCTGGAAACTGCTGCAGAAAGTCCAGCAGAGCCCCACTCACACTGGGCCACCCACAAAGCCGTGGCCTCTCACTCCCTCCCACCAGCCCAGCCCCGAGACTGCTGACAGGGCAGAGAAAATGGCGTCAGGCACGGCTGCAGGGGCTCTTGCTGCCTGGAGTGGTATTTATATTGATCTCAACCCAGGCACACCTGGGGAGGGCTGGCTGGCACGGTAAGGCTGCCCAGCTCAGCCAATCATCACCCCTCAGGGGCTCACAGTTGCAGAAAATGGAACTTGCTGAACCGGCCAGGTCCAAGGAACAGGTGTGGGCTCCTGAGAGTCAGGATAGACAAGGGGCTGCAGCTTTGGCTTGTTTTCTAATCATTTTATCTGGCCCATGAGTGAGAGACAACTTCAAGAAAACTCTCTCCTAATGAGAGGAACGCAGGAGTCAGGGAGAGGAGGGGTGGGTGGTGGTTGGAGACAGAGGCCTGGTGCCCTGGGTGCAGTGGAAGTCTCTGGAAGACCAGGTGGAGAGAGGCCGCACAGAGTGATGCCCAGGGTCACAGACCTGTCGCAGCTGCTGTTTGTTAGTTCAAGTCCTGCTCTGAGGTGCTCTGTGTCAGCTCTGAGCGACAGGTGAGCTGGGGGTGCTCTGCAATGAGGGCTATGTGCACGGTTCCTGTGTGCCCAGCCCTGCCACGGTACCTGCAAGGGTAGCTCTGTATCCTGGGAGGGGCCTGACCACGAGAGCCCCGTGGGCTGGGGTGGGGGGTGGGGTACCTGCCCAGGTGAGCTCCATATTCTGGGATTGGTCTGACCACGAGAGCCCCATGGGCTGCTGGGGACCTGGTAAAGGATGTCAGGACAGTCAGTGAAGCCACCGAGGATATACCTCCAGTTGCTCCTAATTCCTACACCCTGCTGGTCATTCTACCAACCACCAGGACATGGTATTCTGTATTAGTCTTCAATGATGCCTTCTTTTGTATTCCATTAGTCCCAGAGTCACAAGAAATTTTGGCTTGTGAGTGGCAGGACTCAACATACAACTAAAACAATACTTCCGGGCCGTCTTGCCCCAAGGGTGCAAAAATTCCCACACTATCTTTGGGGAAACCTTAGCTAAAGACCTAAAAGTTCTACCTCTGGAAAAGGAAACCCTCCTTCAGTACTCAGACGACATTCTGATTGCCAGCCCTACTAAGGAGGCCTCTGAACTACCAAGCCAATAAAGGATAGAAGTTGTCCAAGAAAAAGCTCAAATATCACAGACTGCGGTGACCTGCCTGGGCTTCATTCTCACAGAAGGTCGGAGAAGCCCATCCCAGGAAAGGGAAGAAACCATTTTCGGCCTTACCCCTTTCTAAAACTAGAAGACAGCTTAGGGGTTCCTGGGGAGGCCAGGGTTTGCTGCTTCTGGATCCCTAACTACAGTCTACTAGCTGGGCCTCTATATGAAACACTGAAAGGAAAAGATGATGATCCTTTTGAATAGAATCCAGAAGTGGCCTTTCAAGAATGGAAAGAGCAGTCAATTCAGACCCTTGCCCTGGAACTCCCTAATTTGGCTAAACCCTTTGACCTTTACATTCCCGGTGAAAGGTGAATCGCCATTGGAGAATTAGTGCAAAAACTGGGACCACTTGAAATGGAACAATGCAAGAATGCCATCCAGGTAGGATAAACTACGGTCACCAAGGGGCTTGGCCCACTGCCGCATCTGGCCAAGATACTGGCGGTATCTAAAAACCTGGAAATCAGCAGCCCAAAAGGCCACCTCCCTCCTAAGGGAAAAGGACCCCACGTGGTGATCCTAACCACCAACCATGCCCTGAAGTTGCAGGGTTTGCTCCGTGGGCACACCAACCTCGAGTGCGGAGGCCCTCCAACTCCAACATCCAGAGAGATAACCGGGGGCAACAGGGCACCATGACGACTCGTGTGAACATCACTTGACCTGGAGTTTCTCTCATAAAACAACAAGAGTGTGTCCCAAAAGAGTAGACTACTGCTTGCAGGACTTACTGCACCCAGAGGGGAGCTAATAATCTTGGCGGGGGAACCGTATATCACACTGTCACCATAGAAAAGCCTACAGACACCGTGATGATGGTGGCCAATAAGACTGGCTGGACTCCTGTTTACTTCAAAAGGCTGTTGACTCAGTGGCCATCATGGTCCTTGATCACCACTGACCCTGGACTGCCTGGGAGTTGAGCGGGCAGGGCTCTGACACCTGGTGCTGTTTGTACGTTAATTCAGGGGCCTAATTGAAGAAAGCACAGACTACTGTTCAGAGCATCTAGGCTGGCAGAAACGGTCAGCCTAAGGTGGCCGAACAAATGTGGGACGGGGTGAAACCGGCCCCCACAGCGTCTCTGCACATCTCTTTCCTGGACCCTTAAAGGTCATTAGAATCTATAACGCTTCCAATGCTGGTGCTCAGGTGGACGAGCAGGGAGGCAGGGGGCCTGGGGACAATCAACGTCACCTGGAGGCTGCTGGGGAGAAGCTCTGACCCTCGCCCCTTGGTATGAGGGCTCCCAACTCAGCACTCAGCAGTTACAGAAGAAGGGTCTGCACCCTCAGCACTCCAAGAATGAGGAACGGGACAAAAGGCAGAGGAGGGGTTTGTCCCCAGCAAAGCCCATTAAAAATCCCTGGGAGATAAAAATAGAATCTGGGCAATAAAGTCAAGTCTAACCTTTTTTATCCTTTGTGCTTTGTCTAATTTCATGTGCTCCTAGGGTCCCGCATGCAGAGGTTCCACACCCGGCACTTCAGACCAGATTTCCTAGTGCAGAATGGCTGGGTCGACACCTCAGCTCCTGGGGCCCAGTGCAGACTCCGCGATATAGAGCCTGAGCTGCAGCCAACCCGGCCCTCGAGAGCTCCGCCCCCTCCCTCCCACTGACTCTGACAGGATCTCTACACAGCAGCCCAGCCCACAGCCCACGGGGTAGTGCATGCTCTCACCTCTCCATTCTCTGATCAAAATATAAAGTTTCCTTTGCTTGTGAACCAAACTCAGTCTCGATCTGTTGGCCCCAATGACACTGGGCAGGGGGACACTTGTTGGGGTCCACTCTGGAGGATCAGTAACAGAAATTGAGACTATTGTAACCTCAATGAACAGATGTGTGAGCCAAACTGTAGTTAACATAGAACAGTGTATAAGGCTCGGGTAAAATAAGATGTTTCTAACGCTTCCATTGGCTATTTCCATCACTTTATTATAAGCAAGTTCAGTGAAAAGGTTTGTCTTATTTGTCAGGTCAATATTAGAGAAACGAAGTGATTTCTTTCCAAGGATGTACATCTAATAATCTTGGTTAAAGCTTCAATCTTGTTTTAAATGCTTTTCCATTGAAAATGATACCTCTCTTTCAGCTCCCCCATTTCTGAGAAGTATAAAATCTTATAATTTATTATTACCAAAGGGGAAAGGTGGGAGGAGGGATAAATTAACAGTTTGGGATTAACACATACACACTGCTATGTATAAAATAGATCATCAACAAGGAACTACTGTATAGCACAGGGAACTACACTCAACATTTTGCAATAACCTATAAGGGGAAATAATCTGAAAAAGAATAGATATTTTTATTGACATCATCTATCAATGACAGTTAAAGTGTAACCTAGGGGAAGCTGGTGGTGAGTGCTTCTGACCCTGAAGACTTCAATCATCTAAAGTTTGGACTCTGCCTACTTCCCAAGGCCCTTAATGAACATATGTGTAGCCGTAGCTTAAAAAATTCCCCAGTTTGGGTTTCGGGGAGACACTGATTTTGAAAAAGCCCTGGTGTTCTCCTTACATGAATGGGACTCTTCCTACTGCTAAAACATGTCTGTCACACCCAGAGGATGGTATACCGTCTGATCGGGAAGAGTTTGGAAAAGGCATCTCATCTCCTCATCTCCTGGTGCTCGGGTTCACCCATCCAGCGTCTTTACTAACAGTCTCCCCACTTGGAGATGGCAGCACTGTCAACATCCTGTTGCGTACAGTTTGGAATTTGTCCAGAGGATGAAGCGGAAGGATGAGGAACAATGAGAGACAAGTCCTAGGTGTTCAGACAGGCACATGTCACTCTAATTTCCAATCAGGAAGACGAATTGACCAAAGGCTAGGGTTGCCCATGGAAACAGTATAGGGCTTGAGGAAATCCCGCTGCTTTGTGGCCAGTTCCCATAAACACAAGTTGAACAATGGAACTCAGGGACAGTAAAATTCACGAAACTGCAGAGTTGAAAATATCCATCACTGAAAAATGTCTTGAGGAAAGTCAGAGAAAAGGACTTGTAAGCAAGGGAGAATGGCAGGAAAGGGATTTGAGGAGGTAGAAAGGACTCGCCATTAAGCACAAGAAAAGGAGCTGAACATTGCCAACATTGCAGTTGGCCAAAAAGGGTGTATGCGTTTTTTTCTGTATATATTCAAGAAAAGGGCATACACTTTTTTAGCCAACCAAACAGGTGGGCACTGGAAGTCAATACTACAAGAGATATCACTTCGCATCAGTCAGAAGAGCCATCCTCATAAAGTGTAAACAACAGAAATGCAGGACAGGGCAAGGAGAAGAGGGAGCCCTGTGAGACTTATAGTGGAAATGTATATTGCCAACGGCCATTCTGGAGAAGTGTATTGTGTTTACTAAAGCATCTAAAAAATGAGCTACAGAGCATAGGGCACTTGCACTCATGGGCGTATATCTTGGGAAAAACAAAAATCGAGAGGACACAGGCACCCCAATGTTTACCCCCTCTCTGTTTAAAAGATCCTCGACTAGGATATAACTTAAATGTCTCTGGAGAGAAAAAATGGATAGAGATGTGGTACTTAGGTAGAGTGGAATATTATTCAGCCTGGAAATCAATGAAATATGGCCAGTTGTAACAACTCCGGAGGAGTTACGTATGATCATTCTAAGTGACATAATTCAAAAAGAAAAAGACACATATCATAAGATATCACTTAAAGGTGGAATCCAAAATGGCTACACATGAAATAAATTACAAAACAAAAACATAGTCAAATATGTAGAAAACACGCATAAGGCTGCTAAACGGGAAAGGTGGGGAGGGGTGAGGCATCATCCAGGAGGTTGAAATTAGCAAAGATACCATTCCAAATACCAAACTGATAATCAACAAGGCCTACACGGTAGCTAAAAGAACTGCACTCAGCACACTCAAGTCACCGGAAAAGAATATATACGACTGGTAAGAATCTGAAAAAGAATTTACTGATGTCTCTCTGTACGTGAATCAAGTGGATGTACAGCAGCAAGAAACAGAGCTTTGAAAATCAGCTGTAACCAATATAGTAATAAATTGAAAAAAATAAACGACAGAGAGACAGAGAAAACCTCTTACAACTTTTCCTCAGGGCCGGTGATGCAACATGGATTGAACACATCTAGACCCACAGCAGGATGAGACATAAGGCTGGAAACTGTTTGCACTAAGAGAAATGTGAGGTTGGGTGAGGAAATGCACACCCTTTAAAGTAATACTACCTGGTACCCATTCAATGGGTCCCAAATCTGCAGGTTCAAGGGATCTTCCTACAGCTAAAACATGCATGGAAAACCCAGAGGACTGTACACCATGTGATCGGGAGATGTGTCTAAAATGCAGCTCATTTATCCTCTCCTGGTGCTCCTGTTCACCATTCCAGCCACGTTACTTAGAATCTCCCCACTTGGAGAATCAGCACATTTCAACTTCTGTTTCACACATTTTGCAAATTGTGAGGAGGATGAACGGGAAGAGGGGGAACCAATGAGAGAATAGTTGTAGGGGTTCGGACGGGCACATATCACTCTAATTTCCCATTAAGAATAAGAATTGCAAAAAGGCTCAGCCCGCCTCGCCCGAGCCAAAATAGGGCCTGAAGCAATCCTGCGGGTTTGAGGCCAGCTCACAAAAGAGCAACTTAAAAAATGGAGCTCAGGGTCACTGCAATTCACAAACCTGCAGAGTTATAAATGAAAACTAACATCCAAAAATATGTTGAGGTAAGGCAAAGAAGAGGATCTGAATGCAAGACAGAATTGCAAGAAACAGATTTCAAGAGATAGATTGGACTCATCTTTAAAGCACATGAAAAGATTTTCGACAATGATGCAGTTGGCCCAAAAGGGCGTATGCGTTTTTTCCTGATTATATCCAGGAAAAAACGCATACGCACTTTATGGGCAACGAAGCAAGCAAGCAATGCAAATGTGCACAACAAAGAAGTCTCATTTCCCACTGGTCAAAAGGGCCATCCTAAAAAATTGTAAAAACCAGAAATGCAGGACAGGCCATGGAGAACAGGGAGCCTTTATACGCTGATGGGCAGTGTGTGAACTGCCGAGAGCCACTCTGGAGAAGTGTATGGTGGTTCCTAAATCATCTAAAAAACAGAGCTACAGAGCATAGGACACTTCCAATCATGGGAGTATATCTAGGGAAGTCTAAAAATCAACAAGACACAAGCACACCACAGTTTAGGGCTACTCTGTTTACAAGAACCTCAACTTCAGTACACCTTAAATATCCCAGGAAAGAGAACAATGGATAAAGAAGATGTGGTACTTATGTACAATGGAATATCTCTTCACCATGATATCAATGTAATAAGGCTAGTAGAAGGATAAAGAGTGGATTTAGGTCCGATAATACTACTTGAAGTAAGTCAAACAGAAAAAGAAACATATCATAAGATATCACTTATAGAGGGAGGGTAAATATGGCTGCACAAGAAATGAATTACAGAACAGAACAGTGTCTCACATTTAGAAAACACACTTATTTCAGCTTAAGGGGAAAGGAGAGGTGGGGTGATGCATAAAACCAGAGTTTGAAATTAGCACAGATACCGTTCAATAAACCAAATAGATATTAGACAAGATCTACACCTTGCTCAATGAACTGGCCTCAACACACCCTATACACCGCAGAGAAATATATCTGAGTAATAAGAATCTTAAAACCCATGTATTGATATATCTCCATAAGGGAATCAAGTGTGTGCAGAGCGGCACAAACACAGCAGTGAAAATGAGCTAAACCCCATTATAGAAATAAATTTTAAAAACAAAACGCAGAAACAATGAAAGAGAGAAAAATTCTTACAAAATTCGCTCAGGGGCTGTGATGCAACCTGGATTGACCACATATAAACCCACAGCTGGATAAGACATAAGGCTGGACACTTGGGGCTGAGAGGATTGGTGAGCTTTGGTGAGCAACTGCCAAAAGTTTCATGCAATACTTCATGCTACTCATGCCAAGGGTCCCAACACTCCAGGTTGAAGGGAATCTTCCTACAGCTAAACCATGCTTGGGAAACCCAGCGACTGGTATACCATATGATCGGGAAAGGTTTCTAAAACGCACCTCATTTTTCCTCTCCTGGGGCTCCGGATCGACATTCCAGCCGCTTTACTAAAAATATCCCCACATGGAGAGTCAATGCCTTTAAGTTCTGGTATCGCACAGTCTGCAGTTAGTGCGGAGGATGAATGGGAATAAGGGGAACCAGTGAGAAACTAGATGTAGCGGTTTCAATGGGCACATGTCACTCTAATTTCACATCAGTAAGAAGAATAACCCTAACCCTAACCCTTCCCCGAAGCTTTCCCCTCACCCGTCCCCTAATCCTAACCCGTACGCTCACACTAACCCGCGCCCTCACACGTACGCTCCCTCTAAACCATTGGCATACACTCACCTGGACCCTAAACCGTCCCCGTCCCCTAACCCTAACCGTAGCCCGAACCCTAACCCTAACCCTTCCCCAAAGCCTTCCCCTCACCCGTCCCCTAATCCTAACCCGTACGCTCACACTAACCCGCGCGCTCACACGTACGCTCCCCCTCAACCGTTGTCGTACACTCACCTGGACCCTAAACCGTCCCCATCCCCTAACCCTAACCCTAGCCCGAACCCTGTCTCTAACCCTTCCCCGAAGCCTTCCCCTCACCCGTCCCCTAATCCTAACCCGTACGCTCACATTAACCCGCGCCCTCACACGTACGCTCCCCCTAAAATGCTGTCGTACCATCACATGGACCCTAAACCGTCCCCGTCCCCTAACCCTAACCCTAGCCCGAACCCTAACCCTAACCCTTCCCCGAAGCCTTCCCCTCACCCGTCCCCTAATCCTAACCCGTACGCTCACACTAACCAGCGCCCTCACACGTATGCTCCCCCTAAACCGTTGTCGTACCCTCACCTGGAACTGAAACCTTCCCCTTCCCCTAACCCTAACCCTAGCCTGAACCCTAACCCTAACACTTCCCAAAAGCCTTCCCCTAACCCGTCCCCTAATCCTAACCCGTACGCTCACACTAACCCGCACCCTCACACGTACGCTCCCCCTAAAGCGTTGTCGTACCCTCACCTGGACCCTAAAACGTGCCCGTCCCCTAAATCTAACCCTAGCCCGAACACTAACCCTAACACTTCCCCGAAGCCTTCCCCTCACCGTCCCCTAATCCTAACCCGTACGCTCACACTAACCCGTGCCCTCACATGTACCCTCCCCCTAAACTGTTGTCGTACACTCACCTGGACCCTAAACCGTCCCCGTCCCCTAACCCTAACCCTAGCCCGAACCCTAACCCTAACCCTTCCCCGAAGCCTTCCCCTCACCCGTCCCCTAATCCTAACACGTGCGCTCACACTAACCTGCGCCCTCACACGTACGCTCCCCCTAAAGCTCTGTCGTACCCTCACCTGCACTCTAAACCGTCCCCGTCCCCGTCCCCTAACCCTAGCCTGAACCCTAACCCTAAACCTTCCCCGAAGCCTTCTCCTCACCCGTCCCCTAATCCTAACCCGTACGCTCACAGTAACCTGCGCCCTCACACGTACGCTCCCCCTAAACCGATGTCGTACCCTCACGTGGACCCTAAACCGTCCCCGTCCCCTAACCCTAACCCTAGCCCGAACCCTAACAATAACTCTTCCCCGAAGCCTTCCCCTCACACGTCCCCAATCCTAACCCGTACGCTCACACTAACCCGCGCCCTCACATGTACGCTCCCCCTAAAGCTCTGTCGTACCCTCACCTGGACCCTAAACCGTCCCCGTCCCCTAACCCTAACCCTAGCCCGAACCCTAACCCTAAACCTTCCCCGAAGCCTTCCCCTCACCCGTACCCTAATCCTAACCCGTACGCTCACACTAACCCGCGCCCTCACACGTACGCTCACCATAAAGCTCTGTCGTACCCTCACCTGGACCCTAAACCGTCCCCGTCCCCTAACCCTAACCATAGCCCGAACCCTAACCCTACACCTTCCCCGAAGCCTTCCCCTCACCCGTCCCCTAATCCTAACCCGTACACTCACACTAACACGCGCCGTCACACGTATGCTCCCCCTCAACCGTTGTCGTACCCTCACCTGGACCCTAAACCGTCCCCATCCCCTAACCCTAACGCTAGCCCGAACCCTAACCCTAACCCTTCCCCGAAGCCTTCCCCTCACCGGTCCCATAATCCTAACCCGTACGCTCACACTAACCCACGCCCTCACACTTACGCTCCCCATAAACCGTTGTCGTAACCGAACCTGGACCCTAAACCATCCCCGTCCCCTAACCCTAACCCTAGCCCGAACCCTAACCCTAACCCTTCCCCGAAATCTTCCCCTCACCCGTCCCCTAATCCTAACCCGTACGCTCACACTAACCCGCCCCTCACACGTACGCTCCCCGAAAACCGCTGTCGTACCATCACCTGGACCCTAAACCGTCCCCGTCCCCTAACCCTAACCCTAGCCCGAACCCTAACCCTAACCCTTCCCCGAAATCTTCCCCTCACCCGTCCCCTAATCCTAACCCATACCCTCACACTAACCCGCGCCCTCACACATTCGCTCCCCCTAAACCGTTTTTGTACGCTCACCTGGACCCTAAACCGTCCCCTAACCCTAACCCTAACCCTAGCCCGAAACCTAACCCTAACCCTTTCCCGAAGCCTTCCCCTCACCCGTCCCCTAATCCTAATCCGTACGCTCACAGTAACCCACGTGCTCACACGTACGCTCCCCCTAAACCGTTGTCGTACCCTCACCTGGACCCTAAACCGTCCGCGTTCCCTAAACCTAACCCTAGCCCGAACCCTAACCCTAACACTTCCCCGAAGCCTACCCCTCACCCGTCCTCTAATCCTAACCCGTACCCTCACACTAACCCGCGCCCTCACACGTACCCTCCCCCAAAAGCGTTGTCGTACCCTCAACTGGACCCTAAACCGTCCCCATCCCCTAACCATAACCCTAGCCCGAACCCTAAACCAAACCTTTCCCCGAAGCCTTCCCCTTACTCGTCCCCTAATCCTAACCCGTACGCTCACACTAACCCGGGCTCTCACACGTACGCTCCCCCCTAAACCGCTCCTGTACCCTCAACTGGACCCTAAACCGTCCCCGTCCCCTAACCCTAACCCTAGCCCGAACCCTATCCCTAAACCTTCCCCAAAGCCTTCCCCTCACCCGTCCCCTATTCCTAACCCGTACGCTCACACTAACCCACGCCCTCACACGTACGCTCTCCCTAAACCGTTGTCATACCCTCACCTGGACCCTAAACCGTCCCCGTCCCCTAACCCTAACCCTAACCCGAACCCTAACCCTAACCCATCCCCGAAGCCTTCCCCTCACCCGTCCCCTAATCCTAACCCCTACGCTCACACTAAACCGCGCCCTCACACGTACCCTCCCCCTAAAGCGTTGTCGTACCCTCGCCTGGACCCTAAACCGTCCCCGTCCCCTAAACCTAACCCTACACCGAACCCTAACCGTAACCCTTCCCCGAAGCCTTCCCCTCACCCGTCCCATAATCCTAACCCGTACGCTCACACTAACCCGCGCCCTCACACATACGCTCCTCCTAAAGCATTGTCGTACCCTTACCTGGACCCTAAACCGTCCCCGTCCGCTAACCCGAACCCTAACCCGAACCCTAAACATAACACTTCCCCAAAGCCTTCCCCTCACCCGTCCCCTAATCCTAACCCGTACGCTCACACTAATCCGTGCCCTCACACGTACAGTCCCCCTAAACCATTGTCGTACACTCACCTGGACCCTAAACCGTCCCCGTCCCCTAACCCTAACCGTAGCCCGAACCCTAACCCTAACCCTTCCCCAAAGCCTTCCCCTCACCCGTCCCCTAATCCTAACCCGTACGGTCACACTAACCCACGTCCTCACACGTACGCTTCCCCTAAAATGTTGTCGTTCCCACAGCTGGACCCTAAACCGTCCCCGTCCCCTAACCCTAACCCTAGCCAGAACCCTAGCCCTAACCCTTCCCCGAAGCCTTCCCCTCACCCGTCCCCTAATCCTAACACGTACGCTCACACTAACCCGCGCCCTCACACGTACCCTCCCCCTAAAGCGTTGTCGTACCCTCACCAGGACCCTAAACCTTCCCCGTCCCCTAACCCTAACCCTAGCCTGAACACTAACCCTAACACTTCCCCAAAACCTTCCCCTCACCCGTCCCCTAATCCTAACCCGTACGCTCACAGTAACCCACGACCTCACACGTACCCTCCCCCTAAAGCGCTGTCGTACCCTCAACTGGACCCTAAACCGTCCCCGTCCCCTAAGCCTAACCCTAGCCCGAACCCTAACCCTAACACTTCCCCGAAGCCTTCCACTCACCCGTCCCCTAATTCTAACCCGTACGCTCACACTAACCCGTGCCCTCACACGTACGCTCCCCCTAAACCATTGTCATACCCTCACCAGGATCCTAAACCGTCCCCGTCCCCTAGCCCTAAGCTTAGCCAGAACCCTAACCCTAACCCTTCCCCGAAGCCTTCCACTCACCCGTCCCCTAATTCTAACCCGTACGCTCACACTAACCCATGCCCTCACACGTACGCTCCCCCTAAACCGTTGTCATACCCTCACCAGGACCCTAAACCGTCCCCGTCCCATAGCCCTAAGCTTAGCCAGAACCCTAAACCTAACCCTTCCCCGAAGCCTTCCACTCACCCGTCCCCTAATCCTAACCCGTACGCTCACACTAACCCGCACCCTCACACGTACCCTCCTCCTCAAGCGTTGTCGTACCCTCATCTGGACCCTAAACCATACCCGTACCCTAACCTTAACCCTAGCTCGAAGCCTAACCCTAACCATTCCCCGAAGCCTGCCCCTCACCCGTCCCCTAATTCTAACCCGTACGCTCACACTAACCTGCGCCCTCACACGTACGCTCCCCCTAAACCGTTGTCGTACCCTCACCTGGTCCCTAAACCGTCCCTGTCCACTAACCCTAACCCTAGCCCGAACCCTAACCCTAACCCTTCCCCGAAGCCTTCCCCTCACACATCACCTAATCCTAACCCGTACGCTCACACTAACCCGCTACCTCACACGTACGCTCCCCCTAAAGCGTTGTCGTACTCTCACCTGGACCCTAAACTGTCCCCGTCCCCTAACCCTAACCCTAGCCCGTACCCTAAACCTAACCCTTCCCCAAAGCCTTCCCCTCACCCGTCCCCTAATCCTAACCCGTACGGTCACACTAACCCACGCCCTCACACGTACGCTTCCCCTAAAATGTTGTCGTACCCTCACCTGGACCCTAAACCGTCCCCGTCCCCTAACCTTAACCCTAGCCCGAACCCTAGCCCTAACGCTTGCCCGAAGCCTTCCCCTCACCCGTCCCCTAATCCTAACACGTACCCTCACACTAACCCGCGCCCTCACACATTCGATCCCCCTAAACCGTTGTCGTACACTCACCTGGACCCTAAACCGTCCCCGTCACCTAACCCTAACCCTAGCCCCTACCCTAAACCTAACGCTTCCCCGAAGCCTTCCCCTCACCCGTCCCCTAATCCTAACACATATCCTCACACTAACCTGTGCCCTCACACGTACGCTGCCCCTAAACCGTTGTCGTACCCTCACCTGGACCCTAAAACGTCCCCGTCCCCTAAACCTAACCCTAGCCCGAACCCTAAACCTAACCCTTCCCCGAAGCCTTCCCCTCACCCATCCCCTAATCCTAACCCATACGCTCACACTAACCCGCGCCCTCACACGTACGCTCCCCCTAAACCGTTGTCGTATCCTCACGTGGACCGTAAACCGTCCCCGTCCCCTAACCCTAACCCTGGCCCGAACCCTAAACCTAACCCTTCCCCGAAGCCTTCCTCTCACCCGTCCCCTAATCCTAACCCGTACGCTCACACTAACCCGCGCCCTCACACGTAGCCTCCCCCTAAAGCGTTGTCGTACCCTCACCTGGACCCTAAACCGTCCCCGTCCCCTAACCCTAAACCTAGCCCGAACCCTAACCCTAACCCTTCCCCGAAGCCTTCCCCTCACCCTTCCCCTAATCCTATCCCGTACGCTCACACTAACCCACGCCCTCACACGTACCCTCCCCCTAAAGCGTTGTCGTACCCTCACCTGGACCCTAAACCTTCCCCATCCCCTAATCCTAACCCTAGCCCGAACACTAACCCTAACACTTCCCCAAAACCTTCCCCTCACCCGTCCCCTAATCCTAACCCGTACGCTCACACTAACCCACGCCCTCACACGTACCCTCCCCATAAAGCGCTGTCGTACCCTCAACTGGACCCTAAACCGTCCCCGTCCCCTAAGCCTAACCCTAGCCCGAACCCTAACCCTAACACTTCCCCGAAGCCTTCCCCTCACCCGTCCCCTAATTCTAACCCGTACGCTCACACTAACCCGCGCCCTCACACGTACGCTCCCCCTAAACCGTTGTCATACCCTCACCAGGACCCTATACCGTCCCCGTCCCCTAGCCCTAAGCTTAGCCAGAACCCTAACCCTAACCCTTCCCCGAAGCCTTCCCCTCACCCGTCCCGTAATCCTAACCCGAACGCTCACACTAACCCGCACCCTCACACGTACCCTCCTCCTAAAGCGTTGTCGTACCCTCATCTGGACCATAAACCATCCCCGTAACCTAACCTTAACCCTAGCTCGAACCCTAACCGTAAACATTCCCCGAAGCCTGCCCCTCACCCGTCCCCTAATCCTAAACCATAAGCTCACACTAACCCACGCCCTCACACGTACGCTCCCCCTAAACTGTTGTCATACCCTGACCTGGTCCCTAAACCGTCCCCGTCCCCTAACCCTAACCCTAGCCCGTACCCTAAAACTTACGCTTCCCCGAAGCCTTCCCCTCACCGTCCCCTAATCCTAACACATATGCTCACACTAACCCGTGCCCTCACACGTACGCTGCCCCTAAACCGTTGTCGTAACCTCACCTGGACCCTAAAACGTCCCCGTCCCCTAACCGTAACCCTAGCCCGAACCCTAAACCTAACCCTTCCCCGAAGCCTTCCCCTCACCCGTCCCCTAATCCTAACACATATGCTCACACTAACCCGTGCCCTCACACGTACGCTCCCCCTAAACCGTTGTCGTATCCTCACCTGGACCGTAAACCGTCCCCGTCCCCTAAACCTAACCCTGGCCCGAACCCTAAACCTAACGCTTCCCCGAAGCCTTCCCCTCACCCGTCCCCTAATCCTAACCCGTAGGCTCACACTAACCCGCGCCCTCACACGTACCCTCCCCCTAAAGCGTTGTCGTACCCTCATCTGGACCCTAAACCGTCCCCGTCCCCTAACCCTTAACCAAGCCCGAACCCTAACTCTAACCCTTCCCCGAAGCCTTCCCCTCACCCTTCCCCTAATCCTAACACGTACGCTCACACTATCCCGCGCCCTCACAGGTACCCTCCCCCTAAAGCGTTGTCGTACCCTCACCTGGACCCTAAACCTTCCCCGTCCCCTAACCCTAACCCTAGCCCGAACACTTGCCCTAACACTTCCCCAAAACCTTCCCCTCACCCGTCCCATAATCCTAACCCGTACGCTCACACTAACCCACACCCTCACACGTACACTCCCCCTAAAGCGCTGTCGTACCCTCAACTGGACCCTAAACCGTCCCCATCCCGTAAGCCTAACCCTAGCCTGAACCCTAACCCTAACACTTCTCCGAAGCCTTCCCCTCACCCGTCCCCTAATTCTAACCCGTACGCTCACACTAACCCGCGCCCTCACACGTACGCTCCCCCTAAACCGTTGTCATACCCTCACCAGGACCCTAAACCGTCCACATCCCCTAACCCTAACCCTAGCTCGAACCCTAACCCTAACCATTCCCCGAAGCCTGCCCCTCACCCGTCCCCTAATCCTAAACCATACGCTCACACTAACCCACGCCCTCACACGTACGTTCCCCCTAAACTGTTGTCGTAAACTCACCTGGACCTAAACCGTCTATGTCCCCTAACCCTAACCCTAGCCCGAACCCTAACCCTAACCCTAACCCTTCCCCGAAGCCTTCCCCTCACCCGTCCCCTAATCCTAACCCGTTCGCTCACACTAAACTGCGCCCTCACACGTACGCTCCGCCTAAACCGTTGTCGTACCCTCACCTGGTCCCTAAACCGTCCCCGTCCCATAAACCTAACCCTAGCCCGAACCCTAACACTAACTCTTCCCTGAATCCTTCCCCTCACCCGTCCCCTAATCCTAACCCACACGCTCACACTAACCCGCGCCCTCACACGTATCCTCCCCGTAAACCGTTGTCGTAACCTCACCTGGACCATAAACCGTCCCCGTCCCCGTCCCCTAACCCTAGCACGAACCCTAACCCTAATCCTTCCCCGAAGCCTTCCCCTCACCCGTGCCCTAATCCTAACCCGTACGCTCACACTAACCCACGCCCTCACACGTACGCTCCCCCTAAACCGTTGTCGTACCCTAACCTGGACACAAAATGATCCCCGTCCCCTAAACCTAACCCTAGCCCTAGCCCGAACGCTAACCCTAACCCTTCCCCAAAGCCTTCCCCTCACCCGTCCCCTAATCCTAACCCGTACGCTCACACTAACCCAAGCCCTCACACGTACGCTCCCCCTAAAGCGTTGTCGTACCCTTACCTGGACCCTAAACCGTCCCTGTCCCCTAACCCTAACCCTAGCCCGAACCCTAACCCTAACCCTTCCCCGAAGCCCTCCCCTCAACCGTCCCCTAATCCTAACCCGTACGCCCACAGTAACCCACGCCCTCACACGTACGCTCCCCCTAAACCGTTGTTGTACCCTCACCTGGACCCTAAACCGTCCCCGTCCCCTAACCCTAACCCTAGCCCGAACCCTAACCCTAACCCTTCCCTGAAGCCTTCCCCTCACCCGTCCCCTAATCCGAACCCGTACGCTCACACTAACCCACGCCCTCACACGTACGCTTCCCCTAAAATGTTGTCGTACCCTCACCTGGACCCTAAACCGTCCCCGTCCCCTAACCCTAACCCTAGCCTGAACCCTAACATTAACCCTTCCCCGAAGCCTTCCCCTCACCCGTCCCCTAATCCTAAAACGTACCCTTACACTAACCCGCGCCCTCACACTTTCGCTCCCCCTAAACTGTTGTCGTACCCCCACCTGGACCCTAAACCGTCCCCTTACCCTAACCCTAACCCTAGCCCGAACCCTAAACCTAATGCTTCCCCGAAGCCTTCCCCTCACCCGTCCCCTAATCCTAACCCATATGCACACACTAACCCATGCCCTCAAACGTACGCTCCCCCTAAACCGTTGTCGTATCCTCACCTGGACTGTAAACCGTCCCCGTCCGCTAACACTAACCCTAGCCCGAACCCTAAACCTAACCCTTCCCCGAAGCCTTCCGCTCACCCGTCCCCTAATCCTAACCCGTACGCTCACACTAACCCGCGCCCTCACACGTACCCTCCCCCTAAAGCGTTGTCATATCCTCACCTGGACCCTAAACCGTCCCCGTACCCTAACCCTAACCCTAGCCCGAACCCTAAGCCTAACCCTTCCCCGAAGCCTTCCCCTCACCCTTCCACTAATCCTAACCCGTATGCTCACACTAACCCGCGCCCTCACACGTACCCTCCCCCTAAAGCGTTGTCGTACCTCACCTGGACCCTAAACCTTTCCCGTCCCCTAATCCTAACCCTAGCCAGAAACCTAACCCTAACACTTCCCCGAAGCCTTCCCATCACCCGTGCCCTAATCCTAAACTTTACGCTCACACTAACCCACGCCCTCACACGTACCCTCCCCCTAAAGCGCTGTCGTACCCTCAACTGGACCCTAAACCGTCCCCGTCCCCTAACCCTAACCCTAGCCCGAACCCTAACCCTAACCCTTCCCCGAAGCCTTCCCCTCACCCGTCCCCTAATCCTAACCCGTACGCTCACAGTAACCCGTGCCCTCACACATACGCTCCCCCTAAACCGTTGTCGTACCCTCAGCTGGACCCTAAACCGTCCCCGTCCTCTAACCCTAAACCTAGCCCGAACCCTAGCCCGAACCCTTCCACGAAGCCTTCCCCTCACCGGTCCCCTAATCCTAACCCGTACGCTCACACTAACCCACGCGCTCACACGTACGCTTCCCCTAAAATGTTGTCGTACCCTCACCTGGACCCTAAACATTCCCCGTCCCCTAACCGTAACCCTAGCCCGAACCCTAACCCTAACCCTTCCCCGAAGCCTTCCTCTCACCCGTCCCCTAGGCCTAACACGTAACCTCACACTAATCCGCGCCCTCACACATTTGCTCCCCCTAAAACGTTGTCGTACACTCACCTGCACCCAAAACCGTCCCCGTCCCCTAACCTTAACCCTAGCTCGAACCCTAAACCTAACGCTTCCCCGAAGCCGTCCCCTCACCCGTCCCCTAATCCTAACCCATATGCACACACTAACCCGCGCCCTCACACGTACGCTCCCCCTAAACCGCTGTCGTACCCTCACCTAGACCCTAAAACGTCCCCGTCCCCTAACCCTAACCCTAGCCCGAACCCTAATCCTAACCCTTCCCCGAAGCCTTCCCCTCACCCATCCCCTAATCCTAACACATACGCTCACACTAACCCGCGCCCTCACATGTACGCTCCCCCTAAACCCTTGTCGTATCCTCACCTGGACCGTAAACCGTCCCCGTCCCCTAAAACTAACCCTAGCCTGAACCCTAAACCTAACCCTTCCCCAAAGCCTTCCCCTCACCCATCCCCTAATCCTAACACATACGCTCACACTAACCCGCGCCCTCACACGTACCCTCCCCCTAAAGCGTTGTCATACCCTCACCTGGACCCTAAACCGTCCCCGTCCCCTAACCCTAACCCTAGCCCAAACCCTAAGCCTAACCCTTCCCCGAAGCCTTCCCCTCACCCTTCCACTAATCCTAACCCGTACGCTCACACTAACCCACGCCCTAACACGTACCCTCCCCCTAAAGCGTTGTCGTACCCTCACCTGGACCCTAAACCGTCCCCGATCCCTAACCCTAACCCTAGCCCGAACCCTAACCCTAACCCTTCCCCGAAGCCTTCCCCTCACCCGTCCCCTAATCCTAACCCGTACGCTCACACTAACCCACGCCCTCACATGTACGCTCCCCCTAAACCGTTGTCGTACCCTCACATGGAACCTAAACCGTCCCCGTCCCCTAACCCTAACCCTAGCCCGAACCCTTCCACGAAGCCTTCCCCTCACCCGTCCCCTAATCCTAACCCGTACGCTCACACTAACCCACGCCCTCACACGTACGCTCCCCCTAAACCATACTCGTACCCTCACCTGGACCCTAAACCGTCCCCGTCCCCTAACCCTAACCCTAGCCCGAACCCTAAACCTAACGCTTCCCCGAAGCCTTCCCCTCACCCGTCCCCTAATCCTAACCCATATGCACACACTAACCCGCGCCCTCACACGTACGCTCCCCCTAAACCGTTGTCGTATCCTCACCTGGACTGTAAACCGTCCCCGTCCGCTAACACTAACCCTAGCCCGAACCCTAACCCTAACACTTCCCCGAAGCCTTCCCCTCACCCGTCCCCTAATCCTAACCCGTACGCTCACACTAACCCGCGCCCTCACACGTACCCTCCCCCTAAAGCGTTGTCATACCCTCACCTGGACCCTAAACCGTCCCCGTACCCTAACCCTAACCCTAGCCCGAACCCTAAGACTAACACTTCCCCGAAGCCTTCCCCTCACCCTTCCACTAATCCTAACCCGTACGCTCACACTAACCCGTGCCCTCACACGTACCCTCCCCCTAAAGCGTTGTCGTACCTCACCTGGACCCTAAATCTTTCCCGCCCCCTAATCCTAACCCTAGCCAGAAACCTAACCCTAACACTTCCCTGAAGCCTTCCCCTCACCCGTGCCCTAATCCTAAACTTTACGCTCACACTAACACACGCCCTCACACGTACCCTCCCCCTAAAGCGCTGTCGTACCCTCAACTGGACCCTAAACCATCCCCGTCCCCTAACCCTATCCCTAGCCCGAACCCTAAACCTAACGCTTCCCCGAAGCCGTCCCCTCATCCGTCCCCTAATCCTAACCCATATGCACACACTAACCCGCGCCCTCACACGTACGCTCCCCCTAAACCGCTGTCGTACCCTGACCTGGACCCTAAAACGTCCCCGTCCCCTAACCCTAACCCTAGCCCGAACCCTAAACCTAACCCTTCCCTGAAGCCTTCCCCTCACCCATCCCCTAATCCTAACACATACGCTCACACTAACCCGCGCCCTCACACGTACGCTCCCCCTAAACCGTTGTCGTATCCTCACCTGGACCGTAAACCGTCCCCGTCCCCTAAAACTAACCCTAGCCTGAACCCTAACCCTAACCCTTCCCCAAAGCCTTCCCCTCACCCGTCCCCTAATCCTAACCCGTACGCTCACACTAACCCGCGCCCTCACACGTACCCTCCCCCTAAAGCGTTGTCGTACCCTCACCTGGACCCTAAATCGTCCCCGATCCCTAACCCTAACCCTAGCCCGAACCCTAACCCTAACCCTTCCCCGAAGCCTTCCCCTCACCCGTCCCCTAATCCTAACCCGTACGCTCACACTAACCTTCGCCCTCACATGTACGCTCCCCCTAAACCGTTGTCGTACCCTCACATGGAACCTAAACCGTCCCCGTCCCCTAACCCTAACCCTAGCCCGAACCCTTCCACGAAGCCTTCCCCTCACCCGTCCCCTAATCCTAACCCGTACGCTCACACTAACCCACGCCCTCACACGTACGCTCCCCCTAAACCATACTCGTACCCTCACCTGTACCCTAAACCGTCCCCGTCCCCTAACCCTAACCCTAGCCCGAACCCTAAACCTAACACTTCCCCGAAGCCTTCCCCTCACCCGTCCCCTAATCCTAACCCGTACGCTCACACTAACCCGCGCCCTCACACGTACGCTCCCCCTAAAATGTTGTCGTACCCTCACCTGGACCCTAAACCGTCCCCATCCCCTAAACCTAACCCTAGCCCGAACCCTAACGCTAACCCTTCCCCGAAGCCTTCCCCTCACCCGTCCCCTAATCCTAACCCATACGCTCAAACTAAACTGCGCCCTCACACGTACGCTCCCCGTAAACCTTTGTCGTAACCTCACCTGGACCCTAAACCGTCCCCGTCCCCTAACCCTAACCCTAACCCGAAACCTAAACCTAACGCTTCCCCGAAGCCTTCCCCTCACCCTTCCCCTAATCCTAACCCATATGCACACACTAACCCGCGCCCTCACACGTACGCTCCCCCTAAACCGCTGTCGTACCCTCACCTGGACCCTAAAACGTCCCCGTCCCCTAACCCTAACCCTAGCCCGAACCCTAACCCTAACCCTTCCCCGAAGCCTTCCCCTCACACATCCCCTAATCCTAACACATACGCTCACACTAACCCGCGCCCTCACACATACGCTCCCCCTAAACCGTTGTCGTACCCTCACCTGGACCCTAAATCGTCCCCGTCCCCGTCCCCGAACCCTAACCCTAGCCCGAACCCTAAACCTAACCCTTCCCCGAAGGCTTCCCCTCACCCGTCCCCTAATCCTAACCCGTACGCTCACACTAAACCGTGCCCTCACATGTACGCTCCCCCTAAACCGTTGTCGTACCCTCACCTGGACCCTAAACCGTCCCCATTCCCTAACCCTAACCCTAGCCCGAACCCTAAACCTAACACTTCCCCGAAGCCTTCCCCTCACCCGTCCCCTAATCCTAACCCGTACGCTCACAGTAACCCGTGCCCTCACACATACGCTCCCCCTAAACCGTTGTTGTACCCTCACCTGGACCCTAAACCGTCTCCGTCCCCTAACACTAACCCTAGCCCGAACCCTAAACCTAACCCTTCCCCGAAGCCTTCCCCTCACCCGTCCCCTAATCCTAACCCATACACTCACACTAACCTGCGCCCTCAAACGTACGCTCCCCGTAAACCGTTGTCGTAACCTCACCTGGACCCTAAACCGTCCCCGTCCCCTAACCCTAACCCTAGCCTGAACCCTAACCCTAACCCTTCCCCGAAGCCTTCCTCTCACCCGTCCCCTAAGCCTAACACGTACCCTCACACTAACCCGCGCCCTCACACGTTCGCTCCCCCTAAAACGTTGTCGTACCCTCACCTGGACCCTAAACCGTCCCCGTCCCCTAACCCTAACCCTAGCCCGAACCCTAAACCTAACGCTTCCCCGAAGCCGTCCCCTCACCCGTCCCCTAATCCTAACCCATATGCACACACTAACCCGCGCCCTCACACGTACGCTCCCCCTAAACCGCTGTCGTACCCTCACCTGGACCCTAAAACGTCCCCGTCCCCTAAACCTAACCCTAGCCCGAACCCTAAACCTAACCCTTCCCCGAAGCCTTCCCCTCACCCATCCCCTAATCCTAACACATACGCTCACACTAACCCGCGCTCTCACACGTACGCTCCCCCTAAAATGTTGTCGTACCCTCACCTGGACCCTAAACCGTCCCCATCCCCTAACCCTAACCCTAGCCCGAACCCTAACGCTAACCCTTCCCCGAAGCCTTCCCCTCACCCGTCCCCTAATCCTAACCCATACGCTCACACTAACCTGCGCCCTCACACGTACGCTCCCCGTAAACCGTTGTCGTAACCTCACCTGGACCCTAAACCGTCCCCGTCCCCTAACCCTAACCCTAGCCCGAACCCTAAACCTAACGCTTCCCCGAAGCCTTCCCCTCACCCGTCCCCTAATCCTAACCCATATGCACACACTAACCCGCGCCCTCACACGTACGCTCCCCCTAAACCGCTGTCGTACCCTCACCTGGACCCTAAAACGTCCCCGTCCCCTAACCCTAACCCTAGCCCGAACCCTAAACCTAACCCTTCCCCGAAGCCTTCCTCTCACCCATCCGCTAATCCTAACACATACGCTCACACTAACCCGCGCCCTCACACATACGCTCCCCCTAAACCGTTGTCGTATCCTCACCTGGACCGTAAACATTCCCCGTCCCCTAATCCTAACCCTAGCCCGAAACCTAACCCTAACACTTCCCCGAAGCCTTCCCCTCACCCGTCCCCTAATCCTAAACCTTACGCTCACACTAACCCACGCCCTCACACGTACCCTCCCCCTAAAGCGCTGTCGTACCCTCAACTGGACCCTAAACCGTCCCCGTCCCCTAACCCTAACCCTAGCCCGAACCCTAACCCTAACACTTCCCCGAAGCCTTCCCCTCACCCGTCCCCTAATGCTAACCCGTATGCTCACACTAACCCGCGCCCTCACACGTACGCTTCCCCTAAACCGTTGTCATACCCTCACCTGGAACCTAAATCGTCCCCGTACCCTAGCCCTAAGCCTAGCCAGAACCCTAACCCTAACCCTTCCCCGAAGCCTTCCCCTCACCCGTCCCCTAATCCTAACCCGTACGCTCACAGTAACCCGTGCCCTCATACATACGCTCCCCTTAAACCGTTGTCGTACCCTCACCTGGACCCTAAATCGTCCCCGTCCCCGTCCCCGAACCCTAACCCTAGCCCGAACCCTAAACCTAACCCTTCCCCGAAGCCTTCCCCTCACCCGTCCCCTAATCCTAACCCGTACGCTCACACTAACCCGTGCCCTCACATGTACGCTCCCCCTAAACCGTTGTCGTACCCTCACCTGGACCCTAAACCGTCCCCATTCCCTAACCCGAACCCTAGCCCGAACCCTAAACCTAACACTTCCCCGAAGCCTTCCCCTCACCCGTCCCCTAATCCTAACCCGTACGCTCACACTAACATGCTCCCTCACACGTACGCTCCCCCTAAACCGTTGTCGTACCCTCACCTGTACCCTAAACCGTCCCCGATCCCTAACACTAACCCTAGCCCGAACCCTAACCCTAAACCTTCCCCAAAGCCTTCCCCTCACCCGTCCCATAATCCTAACCTGTATGCTCACACTAACCCACGCCCTCACACGTACGCTCCCCCTAAACCATACTCGTACCCTCACCTGGACCCTAAACTGTCCCGGTCCCCTAACACTAACCCTAGCCCGAACCATAACCCTAACACTTCCCCGAAGCCTTCCCCTCACCCGTCCCCCAATCCTAACCCGTACGCTCACACTAACCTGCGCCCTCACACGCACACTCCCCCTAAACCGTTGTCGTACCCTCACATGGACCCTAAACCGTCCCCGTCCCCTAACCCTAACCCTAGCCCGAACCCTAACCCTAACCCTTCCCCGAAGCCTTCCCCTCACCCGTCCCCTAATCCTAACGCATACGCTCACACTAACCCTGCGTCTCTCACATGTACGCTCCCCGTAAACCGTTGTCGTAACCTCACCTGGACCCTAAACCGTCCCCGTCCCCGTCCCCTAATCCTAGCCTGAACCCTAACCCTAACCCTTCCCCGAAGCCTTCCCCTCACCCATCCCCTAATCCTAACCCGTACACTCACACTAACCCGCGCCCTCACACATACTTTCCCCCTAAACCGTTGTGGTACCCTCACCAGGACCCTAAACCGTCCCCGTCCCCTAACCCTAACCCTAGCCCGAACCCTAAACCTAACCCTTCCCCGAAGCCTTCCCCTCACCCGTCCCCTAATCCTAACCCGTACACTCACACTAACCCGTGCCCTCACACGTACGCTCCCCCTAAGCCGTTGTCGTACCCTCACCTGGACCCTAAACCGTCCCCGTTCCCTAACACTAACCCTAGCCCGAACCCTAAACCTAATACTTCCCTGAAGCCTTCCCCTAACCCGTCCCCTAATCCTAACCCGTACGCTCACACTAACACGCGCCCTCACACGTACGCTCCCCCTAAGCCGTTGTCGTACCCTCACCTGGACCCTAAACCGTCCCCGTCCCCTAACACTAACCCTAGCCCGAACCCTAACCCTAACCCTTCCCCGAAGCCTTCCCCTCACCTGTCCCCTAATCCTAACACGTACGCTCACACTAACCCGCGCCCTCACACGTACGCTCCCCCTAAACTGTTGTCGTACCCTCACATGGACCCTAAACCGTCCCCGTCCCCTAACCCTAACCCTAACCCTAAACCTTTTCCGAAGCCTTCCCCTCACCCGTCCCCTAATCCTAACCCGTACGCTCACACTAACCCGCGCCCTCACACGTACGCTCCCCCTAAACCGTCCCCATCCCCTAACCCTAACCCTAGCCCGAAACCTAACCCTAACACTTCCCCGAAGCCTTCCCCTCACCCGTCCCCTAATCCTAAATCATACGCTCACACTAACCCGCGCCCTCACACGTAAGCTCCCCATAAACCGTTGTCGTAACCTCACCTGGACCCTAAACCGTCCCCGTACCCTCACCCTAACCCTAGCCCGAACCCTAACCCTAAAACTTCCCCGAAGCCTTCCCCTCACCCGTCCCCTAATCCTAACCCGTACGCACACACTAACCCGCCCCCTCACATGTACACTCCCCCTAAAGCGTTGTCGTACCCTCACCTGCAACCTAAACTGTCCCTGTCCCCTAACCCTAACCCTAGCCCGAACCCTAACCCTAACCCTTCCCCGAAGCCTTCCCCTCACCCGACCCCTAATCCTAAACCGTAGGCTCACACTAACCCGTGCCCTCACACGTACCCTCCCCCTAAAGTGCTGTCTTACTCTCAACTGGATCCTAAACCGTCCCCGTCCCCTAAACCTAACCCTAGCCCGAACCCTAACCCTAACCCTTCCCCGAAAACTTCCCCTCACCCGTCCCCTAATCCTAACCCGTACGCTCACACTAACCCGCGCCCTCACACGTACGCTCCCCCTAAACTGTTGTCGTACCCTCACATGGACCCTAAACCGTCCCCTTCCCCTAACCCTAACCCTAGCCCGAACCCTAACCCTAACCCTTCCCCGAAGCCTTCCCCTCACCCGTACCCTAACCGTAACCCGAACGCTCACACTAACCCTCGCCCTCACACGTATGCTCCCCCTAAACCGTTGTCGTACCCTCACCTGGACCCTAAACCGTCCCCGTACCCTAACCCTAACCCAAACCCGAACCCTAACCCTAACCCTTCCCCGAAGCCTTCCCCTCACCCGTCCCCTAACGCTAACCCGTACGCTCACACTAACCCGCGCCCACACACGTACGCTCCCCCTAAACCGTTGTGGTACCCTCACCTGGACCCTAAACCGTCTCCGTCCCCTAACACTAACCCTAGCCCGAACCCTAACCCTAACACTTCCCCGAAGCCTTCCCCTCACCCGTCCCCTAATCCTAACCCGTACGCTCACCCTAACCCCCGCCCTCACATGTACGCTCCACCTAAAGCGTTGTCGTACCCTCACCTGCAACCTAAACGGTCCCTGTCCTCTAACGCTAACCCTAGCCCGAACCCTAACCCTAACCCGTCCCCGAAGCCTTCCCCTCATCCGTCCCCTAATCCTAAACCGTAGGCTCACACTAACCCGCGCCCTCACACGTACCCTCCCCCTAAAGCGCTGTCTTACTCTCAACTGGACCCTAAACCGTCCCCATCCCCTATCCCTAACCCTAGCCCGAACCCTAAACCTAACCCTTCCCCGAAGCCTTCCCCTCACCCGTCCCCTAATCCTAACCCGTACGCTCACACTAACCCGCGCCCTAACACGTACGCTCCCCCTAAACTGTTGTCGTACCCTCACCTGGACCCTAAACCGTCCCCGTCCCCTAACCCTCACCCTAGCCCGAACCCTAACCCTAACCCTTCCCCGAAGCCTTCCCTTCACCCGTGCCCTAACCCTAACCCGTACGCTCACACTAACCCGCGCCCTCACACGTGTGCTCCCCCTAAACCGTTGTCGTGCCCTCACCGGGACCCTAAACCGTCCCCGTCCCCTAACCCTAGCCCTAGCCCGAACCCTAACCCTAACCCTTCCCCGAAGCCTTCCCCTCACCCGTCCCCTAATCCTAAACCGTACGCTCACACTAACCTATGCCCTCACACGTACCCTCCCCCTAAAGCGCTATCTTACACTCAACTGGACCCTAAACCGTCCCCGTCCCCTAACCCTAACCCTAGCCCGAACCCTAACCCTAACTCTTCCCCGAAGTCTTCCCCTCACCCGTCCCCTAATCCTAACCCGTACGCTCACACTAACCCGCGCCCTCACACGTACCCTCCCCCTAAATCATTGTCGTACCATCACCTGGACCCTAAACCTTCCCCATCCCCTAACCCTAACCCTAGCCCGAACCCTAACCCTAACACTTCCCCGAAGCCTTCCCCTCACCCGTCTCCTAATCCAACCCCGTACGCTCACACTAACCCGCGCCATCACACGTACCCTTCCCGTAAAGCGTTGTCGTACCCTCACCTGGACCCTAAACCGTCCCCGTCCCCTCACCCTAACCCTAGCCCGAACCCTAACCCTAACCGTTCCCCAAAGCCTTCCCCTCAACCGTCCCCTAATCCTAACCCGTACGCTCACACTAACTCACGCCCTCACACGTACGCTCCCTCTAAACCGTTGTCGTACCCTCACCAGGACCCTAAATCGTCCCCGTCCCCTAACCCTAACCCTAGCCCGAACCCTAACCCTAACCTTTGCACAAAGCCTTCCCCTCACCCGTCCCATAATCCTAACCCGTACGCTCATACTAACCCGCACCCTCACACATTCGCTCCCCCTAAAGCGTTGTCGTACCCTCACCTGGACCCTAAACCGTCCCCGTCCCCTAACCCTAACCCTAGCCCGAACCCTAACCCTAACCCTTCCCCGAAGCCTTCCCCTCACCCGTCCCCTAATCCTAACCCGTACGCTCACAGTAACCCGCGCCCTCACACGTACGCTCCCCCTAAACCATTGTCGTACCCTCACCTGGACCCTAAACTGTCCCCGTCCCCTAACCCTAACCCTAGCCCGAACCCTAACCCTAACACTTCCCCGAAGCCTTCCCCTCACCCGTCCCCTAACACTAACCCGTACGCTCATACTAACCCGCGCCCTCACATGTATTCTCCGCCTAAACCGTTGTCGTACCCTCACCTGGACCCTAAACCGTCCCCTTCCCCTAACCCTAACCCTAGCCCGAACCCTAACCCTAAACCTTCCCCGAAGCCTTCCCCGCACCCGTCCCCTAATCCTAACCGTACGCTCACACTAACCCGCGCCCTCACATGTACGCTCCCCCTAAAGCGTTGTCGTACCCTCACCTGCAACCTAAACTGTCCCTGTCCCCTAACGCTAACCCTAGCCCGAACCCTAACCCTAACCCTTCCCCGAAGCCTTACCCTCACCCGTCCCCTAATCCTAAACCGTAGGCTCACACTAACCCGCACCCTCACACGTACCCTCCTCCTAAAGCGCTGTCTTACTCTCAACTGGACCCTAAACCGTCCCCGTCCCCTAACCCTAACCCTAGCCCGAACCCTAACCCTAACATTTCCACGAAGCCTTCCCCTCACCCGTCCCATAATCCTAACCCGTACGCTCATACTAACCCGCACCCTCACACATTCGCTCCCCCTAAAGCGTTGTCGTACCCTCACCTGGTCCCTAAACCGTCCCCGTCCCCTAACCCTAACCCTAGCCCGAACCCTAACCCTAACCCTTCCCCGAAGCCTTCCACTCACCCGTCCCCTAATCCTAACCCGTACGCTCACACTAACCCGCGCCCTCACACGTACGCTCCCCCTAAACCGTTGTCGTACCCTCACCTGGACCCTAAACCGTCCCCGTCCCCTAACCCTAACCCTAGCCCGAACCCTAAACCTAACCCTTCCCCGAAGCCTTCCCCTCACCCGTCCCCTAATCCTAACCCGTACGCTCACACTAACCCGCGCCCTCACACGTACGCTCACCCTAAACTGTTGTCGTACCCTCACCTGGACCCTGAACCGTCCCCGTCCCCTAACCCTAACCCTAGCCCGAACCCTAACCCTAACACTTCCCCGAAGCCTTCCCCTCACCCGTGCCCTAATCCTAACCCGTACGCTCACACTAACCTGCACCCTCACACGTACGCTCCCCCTAAACCGTTGTCGTACCCTCACATGGACCCTAAACTGTCCCCGTCCCCTAACCCTAACCGTAGCCCGAACCCTAACCCTAACCCTTTCCCGAAGCCTTCCCCTCACCCGTCCCCTAACGCTAACCCGTACGCTCACACTAACCCGCGCCCACACACGTACGCTCCCCCTAAACCGTTGTGGTACCCTCACCTGGACCCTAAACCGTCCCCGTCCCCTAACCCTAACCCTAGCCCGAACCCTAACCCTAACACTTCCCCGAAGCCTTCCCCTCACCCGTCCCCTAATCCTAACCCGTACGCTCACCCTAACCCCCGCCCTCACATGTACGCTCCACCTAAAGCGTTGTCGTACCCTCACCTGCAACCTAAACGGTCCCTGTCCTCTAACGCTAACCCTAGCCCGAACCCTAACCCTAACCCTTCCCCGAAGCCTTCCCCTCATCCGTCCCCTAATCCTAAACCGTAGGCTCACACTAACCCGCGCCCTCACACGTACCCTCCCCCTAAAGCGCTGTCTTACTCTCAACTGGACCCTAAACCGTCCCCATCCCCTATCCCTAACCCTAGCCCGAACCCTAAACCTAACACTTCCCCGAAGCCTTCCCCTCACCCGTCCCCTAATCCTAACCCGTACGCTCACACTAACCCGCGCCCTAACACGTACGCTCCCCCTAAACTGTTGTCGTACCCTCACCTGGACCCTAAACAGTCCCCGTCCCCTAACCCTCACCCTAGCCCGAACCCTAACCCTAACCCTTCCCCGAAGCCTTCCCCTCACCCGTGCCCTAACCCTAACCCGTACGCTCACACTAACCCGCGCCCTCACACGTGTGCTCCCCCTAAACCGTTGTCGTACCCTCACCGGGACCCTAAACCGTCCCCGTCCCCTAACCCTAGCCCTAGCCCGAACCCTAACCCTAACCCTTCCCCGAAGCCTTCCCCTCACCCGTCCCCTAATCCTAACCCGTACGCTCACTCTAACCCGCGCCCTCACACGTACGCTCACCCTAAACTGTTGTCGTACCCTCACCTGGACCCTGAACCGTCCCCGTCCCCTAACCCTAACCCTAGCCCGAACCCTAACCCTAACACTTCCCCGAAGCCTTCCCCTCACCCGTGCCCTAATCCTAACCCGTACGCTCACACTAACCTGCGCCCTCACACGTACGCTCCCCCTAAACCGTTGTCGTACCCTCACATGGACCCTAAACTGTCCCCGTCCCCTAACCCTAACCGTAGCCCGAACCCTAACCCTAACCCTTCCCTGAAGCCTTCCCCTCACCCGTCCCCTAATCCTAACCCGTACGCTCACACTAACCCGCGCCCTCACACGTACCCTCCCCGTAAAGCGTTGTCGTATCCTCACCTGGACCCTAAACCGTCCCCGTCACCTAAGCCTAACCCTAGCCCGAACACTAACACTTCACCGAAGCTTTCCCCTCACCCGTCCCCTAATCCTAAACCGTACGCTCACACTAACCCGCACCCTCACACGTACCCTCCCCCTAAAGCGCTGTCGTACCCTCAACTGGACCCTAAACCGTCCCCGTCCCCTAACCCTAACCCTAGCCCGAACCCTAACCATAACACTTCCCAGAAGCCTTCCCCTCACCCGTCCCCTAATCCTAACCCGTACGCTCACACTAACACGTGCCCTCACATGTACGCTCCCCCTAAACCGTTGTCGTACCCTCAACTGGACCCTAAACCGTCCCCGTCCCCTAACCCTAACCCTAGCCCGAACCCTAACCCTAACACTTCCCCGAAGCCTTCCCCTCACCCGTCCCCTAATCCTAACCCGTACGCTCACACTATCCCGGGCCCTCACGCGTACGCTACCCCTAAACCGTTGTCGTACCCTCACCTGGACCCTAAACCATCCCTGTCCCCTAACCCTAACCCTAGCCCGAACCCTAACCCTAAATCTTCCCCGAAGCCTTCCGCTCACCCGTCCACTAATCCTAACCCGTATTCTCACACTAACCCGCGCCCACACACGTACGCTCCCCCTAAACCTTTGTGGTACCCTCACCTGGACCCTAAACCGTCCCCGTCCCCTAACCCTAACCCTAGCCCGAACCCTAACCCTAACCCTTCCCCGAAGCCTTCCCCTCACCCGTCCCCTAACCCTAACCCGTACGCTCACACTAACCCGCGCCCTCACACGTGTGCTCCCCCTAAACCGTTGTCGTACCCTCACCGGGACCCTAAACCGTCCCCGTCCCCTAACCCTAACCCTAGCCCGAACCCTAACCCTAACCCTTCCCCGAAGCCTTCCCCTCACCCGTCCCCTAATCCTAACCCGTACGCTCACACTAACCTGCGCACTCACATTTACGCTCCCCCTAAACCGTTGTAGTACCCTCACCTGGACCCTAAACCGTCCCCGTCCCCTAACCCAAACTCTAGACCGAACCCTAACCCTAACCCTTCCCCGAAGCCTTCCCCTCACCCGTCCCCTAATCCTAAACCGTACGCTCACACTAACCCATGCCCTCACACGTACCCTCCCCCTAAAGCGCTGTCTTACACTCAACTGGACCCTAAACCGTCCCCGTCCCCTAACCCTAACCCTAGCCCGAACCCTAACCCTAACCCTTCCCCGAAGCCTTCCCCTCACCCGTCCTCTAATCTTAACCCGTACGCTCACACTAACGCGTGCCCTCACATGTACGCTCCCCCTAAACCGTTGTCGTACCCTCACCTGGACCCTAAACCGTCCCCGTCCCCTAACCCTAACCCGAGCCCGATCCCTAACCCTAACACTTCCCCGAAGCCTTCCCCTCACCCGTCCCCTAATCCTAACCCGTACGCTCACACTAACTCGCGCCCTCACACGTACGCTCCCCCTAAACCGTTGTCGTACCCTCACCTGGACCCTAAATCGTCCCCGTCCCCTAACCCTAACCCTAGCCCGAACCCTAACCCTAACCTTTCCACGAAGCCTTCCCCTCACCCGTCCCATAATCCTAACCCGTACGCTCATACTAACCCGCACCCTCACACATTCGCTCCCCCTAAAGCGATGTCGTACCCTCACCTGGACCCTAAACCGTCCCCGTCCCCTAACCCTAACCCTAGCCCGAACCCTAACCCTAACCCTTCCCCAAAGCCTTCCCCTCACCCGTCCCCTAATCCTAACCCGTACGCTCACACTAACCCGCGCCCTCACACGTACGCTCTCCCTAAACCATTGTCGTAACCTCACCTGGACCCTAAACCGTCCCCGTCCCCTAACCCTAACCCTAGCCTGAACCCTAAACCTAAACCTTCCCCGAAGCCTTCCCCTCCCCCGTCCCCTAATCCTAACCCGTACGCTCACACTAACCCGCGCCCTCACAGGTACTCTCACCCTAAACTGTTGTCGTACCGTCACCTGGACCCTGAAACGTCCCCGTCCCCTAACCCTAACCCTAGCCCGAACCCTAACCCTAACCTTTCCCCGAAGCCTTCCCCTCACCCGTCCCCTAATCCTAACCCGTACGCTCACACTAACCTGCGCCCTCACACGTACGCTCCCCCTAAACCGTTGTCGTACCCTCACCTGGACCCTAAACTGTCCCCGTCCCCTAACCCTAACCCCAGCCCAAACCCTAACCCTAACACTTCCCCGAAGCCTTCCCCTCACCCGTCCCCTAACCCTAACCCGTACGCTCACACTAACCCGCGCCTTCAGACGTATTCTCCCCCTAAACCGTTGTCGTACCCTCACCTGGACCCTAAACCGTCCCCTTCCCCTAAACCTAACCCTAGCCTGAACCCTAACCCTAACCCTTCCCCGAAGCCTTCCCCTCACCCGTGCCCTAATCCTAACCCGTACGCTCACACTAACCCGTGCCCTCACATGTACGCTCCCCGTAAACCGTTGTCGTAACCTCACCTGGACCCTAAACCGTCCCCGTCCCCGTCCCCTAATCCTAGCCTGAACCCTAATCCTAAACCTTCCCCGAAGCCTTCCACTCACCCATCCCCTAATCCTAACCCGTACGCTCACACTAACCCGCGCCCTCACACATACGCTCCCCCTAAACCGTTGTGGTACCCTCACCTGGACCCTAAACCGTCCCCGTCCCCTAAACCTAACCCTAGCCCGAACCCTAACCCTAACACTTCCCCGAAGCCTTCCCCTCACCCGTCCCCTAATCCTAACCCGTACGCTCACACTAACCCGCGCCCTCACATGTACGCACCCCCTAAAGTGTTGTCATACCCTCACCTGCAACCTAAAGTGTCCCTGTCCCCTAACGCTAACCCTAGCCCGAACTCTAACCCTAACCCTTCCCCGAAGCCTTCCTCTCACCCGTCCCCTAATCCTAACCCGTACGCTCACACTAACCCGCGCCCACACACGTACGCTCCCCCTAAAGCGTTGTCGTACCCTCACCTGGACCCTAAACCGTCCCCGTCCCCTAACCCTAACCCTAGCCCGAACCCTAAACCTAACCCTTCCCCGAAGCCTTCCCCTCACCCGTCCCCTAATCCTAACTCGTACGCTCACACTAACCCGTGCCCTCACAGGTACGCTCCCCCTAAGCCGTTGTCGTACCCTCACCTGGACCCTAAACCGTCCCCGTTCCCTAACACTAACCCTAGCACGAATCCTAAACCTAATACTTCCCTGAAGCCTTCCCCTCACCCGTCCCCTAATCCTAACCCGTACGCTCACACTAACACGCGCCCTCACACGTACGTTCCCCCTAAACCGTTGTCATACCCTCACCTGGACCCTAAACCGTCCCCGTCCCCTAAAACTAACCCTAGCCCGAACCCTAACCCTAACCCTTCCCCGAAGCCTTCCCCTCACCTGTCCCCTAATCCTAACCCGTACGCTCACACTAACCCACGCCCTCACACGTACGCTCCCCCTAAACTGTTGTCGTACCCTCACATGGACCCTAAACCGTCCCCGTCCCCTAACCCTAACCCTATCCCGAACCCTTCCACGAAGCCTTCCCCTCACCCGTCCCCTATTCCTAACCCGTACGCTCACACTAACCCGCGCCCTCACACGTACCCTCCCCCTAAAGCGTTGTCGTACCATCACCTGGACCCTAAACCGTCCCCGTCCCCTAACCCTAACCCTAGCCCGAACCCTAACCCTAACACTTCCCCGAAGCCTTCCCCTCACCCGTCTCCTAATCCTAACCCGTACGCTCACACTAAACCGTGCCCTCACACGTACCCTTCCCGTAAAGCGTTGTCGTACCCTCACCTGGACCCTAAACCGTCCCCGTCCCCTCACCCTAACCCTAGCCCGAACCCTAACCCTAACCCTTCCCCGAAGCCTTCCCCTCACCCTTCCCCTAATCCTAAACCGTACGCTCACACTAACCCGCACCCTCACACGTACCCTCCCCCTAAAGCGCTGTCGTACCCTCAACTGGACCCTAAACCGTCCCCGTCCCCTATCCCTAACCTTAGCCCGAACCCTAACCCTAACACTTCCCAGAAGCCTTCCCCTCACCCGTCCCCTAATCCTAACCCGTACGCTCACACTAACCTGCGCACTCACATTTACGCTCCCCCTAAACCGTGGTAGTACCCTCACCTGGACCCTAAACCGTCCCCGTCCCCTAACCCTAACCCTAGCCCGAACCCTAACCCTAACCCTTCCCCGAAGCCTTCCCCTCACCCGTCCCCTAATCCTAAACCGTACGCTCACACTAACCCATGCCCTCACACGTACCCTCCCCCTAAAGCGCTGTCTTACACTCAACTGGACCCTAAACCGTCCCCGTCCCCTAACCCTAACCGTAGCCCGAACCCTAACCCTAACCCTTCCCCGAAGCCTTCCTCTCACCCGTCCCCTAATCCTAACGGGTACGCTCACACTAACCCGTGCCCTCACATGTACGCTCCCCCTAAACCGTTGTCGTACGCTCACCTGGACCCTAAACTGTCCCCGTCCCCGAACCCTAACCCTAGCCCGAACCCTAAAGCTAACCCTACCCCGAAGCCTTCCCCTCACCCGTCCCCTAATCCTAACCCGTACGCTCACACTAACCCACGCCCTCACACGTACGCTCCCCCTAAACCATTGTCGTACCGTCACCTGGACCCTAAACCGTCCCCGTCCCCAAACCCTAACCCTAGACCGAACCCTAACCCTAACCCTTCCCCGAAGCCTACCCCTCACCCGTCCCCTAATCTTAACCCGTACGCTCACACTAACTCGCGCCCTCACACGTACGCTCCCCCTAAACCGTTGTCGTACCCTCACCTGGACCCTAAATCGTCCCCGTCCCCTAACCCTAACCCTAGCCCGAACCCTAACCCTAACATTTCCACGAAGCCTTCCCCTCACCAGTCCCATACTCCTAACCCGTACGCTCATACTAACCCGCACCCTCACACATTCGCTCCCCCTAAAGTGTTGTCGTACCCTCACCTGGACCCTAAACCGTCCCCGTCCCCTAACCCTTACCCTAGCCCGAACCCTAACCCTAACCCTTCCCCGAAGCCTTCCCCTCACCCGTCCCCTAATCCTAACCCGTACACTCACACTAACCCGCGCACTCACACGTACGCTCCCCCTAAACCATTGTCGTACCCTCACCTGAACCATAAACCGTCCCCATCCCCTAACCCTAACCCTAGCCCGAACCCTAAACCTAACCCTTCCTCGAAGCCTTCCCCTTACCCGTTCCCTAATCGTAACCCGTACGCTCACACTAACCCGCGCCCTCACACGTACGCTCACCCTAAACTGTTTTCGTACCCTCACCTGGACCCTAAACCGTCCCCATCCCCTAACCCTAACCCTAGCCTGAACCCTAGCCCTAACCCTTTCCCGAAGCCTTCCCCTCACCCGTCCCCTAATCCTAACTCATACGCTCACACTAACCTGCGCCCTCACATGTACGCTCCCCCTAAACCGTTGTCGTACCCTCACCTGGACCCTAAATCGTCCCCGTCCCCTAACCCTAACCCTAGCCCGAACCCTAACCCTAACATTTCCACGAAGCCTTCCCCTCACCCGTCCCATAATCCTAACCCATACGCTCATACTAACCCGCACCCTCACACATTCGCTCCCCCTAAAGCGTTGTCGTACCCTCACCTGGACCCTAAACCGTCCCCGTCCCCTAACCCTAACCCTAGCCCGAACCCTAACCCTAATCCTTCCCCGAAGCCTTCCCCTCACCCGTCCCCTAATCCTAAACCGTACGCTCACACTAACCTGCGCACTCACATGTACGCTCCCCCTAAACCGTTGTAGTACCCTCACCTGGACCCTAAACCGTCCCCGTCCCCTAACCCTAACCCTAGCCCGAACCCTAACCCTAACCCTTCCCCGAAGCCTTCCCCTCACCCGTCCCCTAATCCTAAACCGTACGCTCACACTAACCCATGCCCTCACACGTACCCTCCCCCTAAAGCGCTGTCTTACACTCAACTGGACCCTAAACCGTCCCCGTCCCCTAACCCTAACCCTAGCCCGAACCCTAACCCTAACCCTTCCCCGAAGCCTTCCCCTCACCCGTCCTCTAATCCTAACCCGTACGCTCACACTAACCCGTGCCCTCACATGTACGCTCCCCCTAAACCGTTGTCGTACCCTCACCTGGACCCTAAACCGTCCCCGTCCCCTAACCCTAACCCTACCCCGAACCCTAACCCTAACACTTCCCCGAAGCCTTCCCCTCACCTGTCCCCTAACCCTAACCCGTACGCTCACACTAACCCGCGCCCTCACACGTATTCTCCCCCTAAACCGTTGTCGTACACTCACCTGGACCCTAAACCGTCCCCTTCCCCTAACCCTAAACCTAGTCCGAACCCTAACCCTAACCCTTCCCCGAAGCATTCCCCTCACCCGTCCCCTAATCCTAACCCGTACGCTCACACTAACCCGCGCCCTCACACGTACGCTCCCCCTAAAGCGTTGTCGTACCCTCACCTTGACCCTAAACCGTCCCCGTCCCCTAACCCTAACCCTAGCCCGAACCCTAACCCTAACCCTTCCCCGAAGCCTTCCCCTCACCCGTCCCCTAACCCTAACCCGTACGCTCACACTAACCCACGCCCTCACACGTGTGCTCCCCCTAAACCGTTGTCGTACACTCACGGGGACCCTAAACCGTCCCCGTCCCCTAACCCTAACCCTAGCCCGAACCCTAACCCTAATCCTTCCCCGAAGCCTTCCCCTCACCCGTCCCCTAATCCTAACCCGTACGCTCACACTAACCTGCGCACTCACATGTACGCTCCCCCTAAACCGTTGTAGTACCCTCACCTGGACCCTAAACCGTCCCCGTCCCCTAACCCTAACCCTAGCCCGAACCCTAACCCTAACCCTTCCCCGAAGCCTTCCCCTCACCCGTCCCCTAATCCTAAACCGTACGCTCACACTAACCCATGCCCTCACACGTACCCTCCCCCTAAAGCGCTGTCTTACACTCAACTGGACCCTAAACCGTCCCCGTACCCTAACCCTAACCCTAGCCCGAACCCTAAACCTAACCCTTCCCCGAAGCCTTCCCCTCACCCGTCCTCTAATCCTAACCCGTACGCTCACACTAACCCGTGCCCTCACATGTACGCTCCCCCTAAACCGTTGTCGTACCCTCACCTGGACCCTAAACCGTCCCCGTCCCCTAACCCTAACCCTAGCCCGAACCCTAACCCTAACACTTCCCCGAAGCCTTCCCCTCACCTGTCCCCTAACCCTAACCCGTACGCTCACACTAACCCGCGCCCTCACACGTATTCTCCCCCTAAACCGTTGTCGTACCCTCACCTGGACCCTAAACCGTCCCCTTCCCCTAACCCTAAACCTAGCCCGAACCCTAACCCTAACCCTTCCCCTAAGCATTCCCCTCACCCGTCCCCTAATCCTAACCCGTACGCTCACACTAACCCACGCCCTCACACGTACGCTCCCCCTAAAGCGTTGTCGTACCCTCACCTGGACCCTAAACCGTCCCCGTCCCCTAAACCTAACCCTAGCCCGATCCCTTACCCTAACACTTCCCCGAAGCCTTCCCCTCACCCGTCCCCTAATCCTAACCCGTACGCTCACACTAACTCGCGCCCTCACACGTACGCTCCCCCTAAACCATTGTCGTACCCTCACCTGAACCCTAAACCGTCCCCATCCCCTAACCCTAACCCTAGCCCGAACCCTAAACCTAACCCTTCCCCGAAGCCTTCCCCTTACCCGTTCCCTAATCGTAACCCGTACGCTCACACTAACCCGCGCCCTCACACGTACGCTCACCCTAAACTGTTTTCGTACCCTCACCTGGACCCTAAACCGTCCCCATCCCCTAACCCTAACCCTAGCCCGAACCCTAGCCCTAACCCTTTCCCGAAGCCTTCCCCTCACCCGTCCCCTAATCCTAACCCGTACGCTCACACTAACTCGCGCCCTCACACGTACGCTCCCCCTAAACCGTTGTCGTACCCTCACCTGGACCCTAAATCGTCCCCGTCCCCTAACCCTAACCCTAGCCCGAACCCTAACCCTAACATTTCCACGAAGCCTTCCCCTCACCCGTCCCATAATCCTAACCCATACGCTCATACTAACCCGCACCCTCACACATTCGCTCCCCCTAAAGCGTTGTCGTACCCTCACCTGGACCCTAAACCGTCCCCGTCCCCTAACCCTAACCCTAGCCCGAACCCTAACCCTAACCCTTCCCTGAAACCTTCCCCTCACCCGTCCCCTAATCCTAACCCGTACGCTCACACTAACCCGCGCCCTCACACGTACCCTCCCCGTAAAGCGTTGTCGTATCCTCACCTGGACCCTAAACCGTCCCCGTCCCCTAACCCTAACCCTAGCCCGAACCCTAACCCTAACCCTTCCCCGAAGCCTTCCCCTCACCCGTCCCCTAATCCTAAACCGTACGCTCACACTAACCCATGCCCTCACACGTACCCTCCCCCTAAAGCGCTGTCTTACACTCAACTGGACCCTAAACCGTCCCCGTCCCCTAACCCTAACCCTAGCCCGAACCCTAACCCTAACACTTCCCCGAAGCCTTCCCCTCACCTGTCCCCTAACCCTAACCCGTACGCTCACACTAACCCGCGCCCTCACACGTATTCTCCCCCTAAACCGTTGTCGTACCCTCACCTGGACCCTAAACCGTCCCCTTCCCCTAACCCTAAACCTAGTCCGAACCCTAACCCTAACCCTTCCCCGAAGCATTCCCCTCAACCGTCCCCTAATCCTAACCCGTACGCTCACACTAACCCGCGCCCTCACACGTACGCTCCCCCTAAAGCGTTGTCGTACCCTCACCTGGACCCTAAACCGTCCCCGTCCCCTAAACCTAACCCTAGCCCGATCCCTAACCCTAACACTTCCCCGAAGCCTTCCCCTCACCCGTCCCCTAATCCTAACCCGTACGCTCACACTAACTCGCGCCCTCACACGTACGCTCCCCCTAAACCGTTGTCGTACCCTCACCTGGACCCTAAATCGTCCCCGTCCCCTAACCCTAACCCGAACCGTAACCCTAACCTTTCCACGAAGCCTTCCCCTCACCCGTCCTGTAATCCTAACCCGTACGCTCATACTAACCCGCACCCTCACACATTCGCTCCCCCTAAAGCGTTGTCGTACCCTCACCTGGACCCTAAACCGTCCCCGTCCCCTAACCCTAACCCTAGCCCGAACCCTAACCCTAACCCTTCCCCGAAGCCTTCCCCTCACCCGTCCCCTAATCCTAACCCGTACGCTCACACTAACCCACGCCCTCACACGTACGCTCCCCCTAAACCATTGTCGTACCCTCACCTGGACCCTAAACCGTCCCCGTCCCCTAACCCTAACCCTAGCCCGAACCCTAAACCTAACCCTTCCCCGAAGCCTTCCCCTCACCCGTCCCCTAATCCTAACCCGTACGCTCACACTAACCCGCGCCCTCACACGTACTCTCACCCTAAACTGTTGTCATACCCTCACCTGGACCCTGAACCGTCCCCGTCCGCTAACCCTAACCCTAGCCCGAACCCTAAACCTAACCCTTCCACGAAGCCTTCCCCTCACCCGTCCCCTAATCCTAACCCGTACGCTCACACTAACCTGCGCCCTCACACGTACGCTCCCCCTAAACCGTTGTCGTACCCTCACCTGGACCCTAAACTGTCCCCGTCTCCTAATCCTAAACCTAGCCCGAACCCTAACCCTAACACTTTCCCGAAGCCTTCCCCTCACCCGTCCCCTAACCCTAACCAATACGCTCAAACTAACCCGCGCCCTCACACGTATTCTCCCCCTAAACCGTTGTCGTACCCTCACCTGGACCCTAAACCGTCCCCTTCCCCTAACCCTAACCCTAGCCCGAACCCTAACCCTAACCCTTCCCCGAAGCCTTCCCCTCACCCGTACCCTAATCCTAACCGTATGCTCACACTAACCGCGCCCTCACATGTACTCTCCCCCTAAAACGTTGTCGTACCCTCACCTGCAACCTAAACTGTCCCTGTCCCCTAACGCTAACCCTAGCCCGAACCCTAACCCTAACCCTTCGCGAAGCCTTCCCCTCACCCGTCCCCTAATCCTAAACCGTAGGCTCACACTAACCCGCACCCTCACACGTACCCTCCTCCTAAAGCGCTGTCTTACTCTCAACTGGACCCTAAACCGTCCCCGTCCCCTAACCCTAACCCTAGCCCGAACCCTAACCCTAACCCTTCCCCGAAGCCTTCCCCTCACCCGTCCCCTAATCCTAACCCGTACGCTCAAACTAAACCACGCCCTCACACGTACGCTCCCCCTAAACTGTTGTCGTACCCTCACCTGGACCCTAAACCGTCCCCGTCCCCTAACCCTAACCCTAGCCCGAACCCTAAACCTAACCCTTCCCCGAAGCCTTCCCCTCACCCGTCCCCTAATCCTAACCCGTACGCTCACACTAACCCGCGCCCTGACACGTACGCTCCCCCTAAACTGTTGTCGTACCCTCACCTGGACCCTAAACCGTCCCCGTCCCCTAACCCTCACCCTAGCCCGAACCCTAACCCTAACCCTTCCCCGAAGCCTTCCCCTCACCCGTCCCCTAACCCTAACCCGTACGCTCACACTATCCCGCGCCCTCACACGTGTGCTCCCCCTAAACCGTTGTCGTACCCTCACCGGGACCCTAAACCGTCCCCGTCCCCTAACCCTAACCCTAGCCCGAACCCTAACCCTAACCCTTCCCCGAAGCCTTCCCCTCACCCGTCCCCTAATCCTAACCCGTACGCTCACACTAACCTGCGCACTCACATTTACGCTCCCCCTAAACCGTTGTAGTACCCTCACCTGGACCCTAAACAGTCCCCATCCCCTAACCATAACCCTAGCCCGAACTCTAACCCTAACCCTTCCCCGAAGCCTTCCCCTCACCCGTCCCCTAATCCTAAACCGTACGCTCACACTAACCCATGCCCTCACATGTACCCTCCCCCTAAAGCGCTGTCTTACCTCAACTGGACCCTAAACCGTCCCCGTCCCCTAACCCTAACCCTAGCCCGAACCCTAACCCTTACTCTTCCCCGAAGTCTTCCCCTCAACCGTCCCCTAATCCTAACCCTTTACGCTCACACTAACCCGCGCCCTCACACGTACCCTCCCCCTAAAGCGTTGTCGTACCATCACCTGGACCCTAAACCGTCCCCGTCCCCTAACCCTAACCCTAGCCGAACCCTAACCCTAACACTTCCCCGAAGCCTTCCCCTCACCCGTCTCCTAATCCTAACCCGTACGCTCACACTAAACCGTGCCCTCACACGTACCCTTCCCGTAAAGCATTGTCGTACCCTCACCTGGACCCTAAACCGTCCCCGTCCCCTCACCCTAACCCTAGCCCGAACCCTAACCCTAACCCTTCCCCGAAGCCTTCCTCTCACCCTTCCCCTAATCCTAAACCGTACGCTCACACTAACCCGCGCCCTCACACGTACCCTCCCCCTAAAGCGCTGTCGTACCCTCAACTGGACCCTAAACCGTCCCCGTCCCCTATCCCTAACCTTAGCCCGAACCCTAACCCTAACACTTCCCAGAAGCCTTCCCCTCACCCGTCCCCTAATCCTAACCCGTACGTTCACACTAACCCGCGCCCTCACATGTACGCTCCCCCTAAACCGTTGTCGTTCCCTCACCTGGACCCTAAACTGTCCCCGTCCCCTAACCCTAACCCTAGCCCGAACCTTAACCCTAAAACTTCCCCGAAGCCTTCCCCTCACCCGTCCCCTAATCCTAACCCGTACGCTCACACAAACCTGCGCACTCACATTTACGCTCCCCCTAAACCGTTGTAGTACCCTCACCTGGACCCTAAACCGTCCCCGTCCCCTAACCCTAACCCTAGCCCGAACCCTAACCCTAACCCTTCCCCGAAGCCTTCCCCTCACCCGTCCCCTAATCCTAAACCGTACGCTCACACTAACCCATGCCCTCACACGTACCCTCCCCCTATAGCGCTGTCTTACACTCAACTGGACCCTAAAACGTCCCCGTCCCCTAACCCTAACCGTAGCCCGAACCCTAACCCTAACCCTTCCCCGAAGCCTTCCTCTCACCCGTCCCCTAATCCTAACAGGTACGCTCACACTAACCCGTGCCCTCACATGTACGCTCCCCCTAAACCGTTGTCGTACGCTCACTTGGACCCTAAACTGTCCCCGTCCCCGAACCCTAACCCTAGCCCGAACCCTAAAGCTAACCCTTCCCCGAAGCCTTCCCCTCACCCGTCCCCTAATCCTAACCCGTACGCTCACACTAACCCACGCCCTCACACGTACGCTCCCCCTAAACCATTGTCATACCGTCACCTGGACCCTAAACCGTCCCCGTCCCCTAACCGTAACCCTAGACCGAACCCTAACCCTAACCCTTCCCCGAAGCCTACCCCTCACCCGTCCCCTAATCTTAACCCGTACGCTCACACTAACTCGCGCCCTCACATGTACGCTCCCCCTAAACCGTTGTCGTACCCTCACCTGGACCCTAAATCGTCCCCGTCCCCTAACCCTAACCCTAGCCCGAACCCTAACCCTAACCTTTCCACGAAGCCTTCCCCTCACCAGTCCCATAATCCTAACCCGTACGCTCATACTAACCCGCACCCTCACACATTCGCTCCCCCTAAAGCGTTGTCGTACCCTCACCTGGACCCTAAACCGTCCCCTTCCCCTAACCCTAACCCTAGCCCGAACCCTAACCCTAACCCTTCCCCGAAGCCTTCCCCTAACCCGTCCCCTAATCCTAACCCGTACACTCACACTAACCCGCGCCCTCACACGTCCGCTCCCCCTAAACCATTGTCGTACCCTCACCTGAACCCTAAACCGTCCCCATCCCCTAACCCTAACCCTAGCCCGAACCCTAAACCTAACCCTTCCCCGAAGCCTTCCCCTTACCCGTTCCCTAATCGTAACCTGTACGCTCACACTAACCCGCGCCCTCACACGTACGCTCACCCTAAACTGTTGTCGTACCCTCACCTGGACCCTAAACCGTCCCCATCCCCTAACCCTAACCCTAGCCCGAACACTAGCCCTAACCCTTTCCCGAAGCCTTCCCCTCACCCGTCCCCTAATCCTAACCCGTACGCTCACACTAACCTGCGCCCTCACACGTACGCTCCCGCTAAACCGTTGTCATACCCTCACCTGGACCCTAAATCGTCCTTGTCCCCTAACCCTAACCCTAGCCCGAACCCTAAACCTAACATTTCCACGAAGCCTTCCCCTCACCCGTCCCATAATCCTAACCCGTACGCTCATACTAATCCGCACCCTCACACATTCGCTCCCTCTAAAGCGTTGTCGTACCCTCACCTGGACCCTAAACCGTCCCCGTCCCCTAACACTAACCCTAGCCCGAACCCTAACCCTAACCCTTCCCTGAAGCCTTCCCCTCACCCGTCCCCTAATCCTAACCCGTACGCTCACACTAACCCGCGCCCTCACATGTACCCTCCCCGTAAAGCGTTGTCGTATCCTCACCTGGACCCTAAACCGTCCCCGTCACCTAAGCCTAACCCTAGCCCGAACCGTAACACTTCCCCGAAGCTTTCCCCTCACCCGTCCCCTAATCCTAAACCGTACGCTCACACTAACCCCCACCCTCACACGTACCCTCCCCCTAGAGCGCTGTCGTACCCTCAACTGGACCCTAAACCGTCCCCGTCCCCTAACCCTAACCCTATCCCGAACCCTAACCCTAACACTTCCCAGAAGCCTTCCCCTCACCCGTCCCCTAATCCTAACCCGTACGCTCACACTAACACGTGCCCTCACATGTACGCTCCCCCTAAACCGTTGTCGTACCCTCAACTGGACCTTAAACCGTCCCCGTCCCCTAACCCTAACCCTAGCCCGAACCCTAACCCTAAAACTTCCCCGAAGCCTTCCCCTCACCCGTCCCCTAATCCTAACCCGTACGCTCACACTATCCCGGGCCCTCACGCGTACGCTCCCCCTAAACCGTTGTCGTACCCTCACCTGGACCCTAAACCGTCCCCGTCCCCTAACCCTAACCCTAGCCCGAACCCTAACCCTAACCCTTCCCCGAAGCCTTCCCCTCACCCGTACCCTAATCCTAACCGTACGCTCACACTAACCGCGCCCTCACATGTACGCTCCCCCTAAAACGTTGTCGTACCTTCACCTGCAACCTAAACTGTCCCTGTCCCCTAACGCTAACCCTAGCCCGAACCCTAACCCTAACCCTTCGCGAAGCCTTCCCCTCACCCGTCCCCTAATCCTAAACCGTAGGCTCACACTAACCCGCACCCTCACACGTACCCTCCTCCTAAAGCGCTGTCTTACTCTCAACTGGACCCTAAACCGTCTCCGTCCCCTAACCCTAACCCTAGCCCGAACCCTAACCCTAACCCTTCCCCGAAGCCTTCCCCTCACCCGTCCCCTAATCCTAACCCGTACGCTCAAACTAAACCACGCCCTCACACGTACGCTCCCCCTAAACTGTTGTCGTACCCTCACCTGGACCCTAAACCGTCCCCGTCCCCTAACCCTAACCCTAGCCCGAACCCTAAACCTAACCCTTCCCCGAAGCCTTCCCCTCACCCGTCCCCTAATCCTAACCCGTACGCTCACACTAACCCGCGCCCTGACACGTACGCTCCCCCTAAACTGTTGTCGTACCCTCACCTGGACCCTAAACCGTCCCCGTCCCCTAACCCTCACCCTAGCCCGAACCCTAACCCTAACCCTTCCCCGAAGCCTTCCCCTCACCCGTCCCCTAACCCTAACCCGTACGCTCACACTAACCCGCGCCCTCACACGTGTGCTCCCCCTAAACCGTTGTCGTACCCTCACCGGGACCCTAAACCGTCCCCGTCCCCTAACCCTAACCCTAGCCCGAACCCTAACCCTAACCCTTCCCCGAAGCCTTCCCCTCACCCGTCCCCTAATCCTAACCCGTACGCTCACACTAACCTGCGCACTCACATTTACGCTCCCCCTAAACCGTTGTAGTACCCTCACCTGGACCCTAAACTGTCCCCATCCCCTAACCCTAACCCTAGCCCGAACTCTAACCCTAACCCTTCCCCGAAGCCTTCCCCTCACCCGTCCCCTAATCCTAAACCGTACGCTCACACTAACCCATGCCCTCACACGTACCCTCCCCCTAAAGCGCTGTCTTACCTCAACTGGACCCTAAACCGTCCCCGTCCCCTAACCCTAACCCTAGCCCGAACCCTAACCCTTACTCTTCCCCGAAGTCTTCCCCTCAACCGTCCCCTAATCCTAACCCGTACACTCACACTAACCCGCGCCCTCACACGTACCCTCCCCCTAAAGCGTTGTCGTACCATCACCTGGACCCTAAACCGTCCCCGTCCCCTAACCCTAACCCTAGCCCGAACCCTAACCCTAACACTTCCCCGAAGCCTTCCCCTCACCCGTCTCCTAATCCTAACCCGTACGCTCACACTAAACCGTGCCTTCACACGTACCCTTCCCGTAAAGCATTGTCGTACCCTCACCTGGACCCTAAACCGTCCCCGTCCCCTCACCCTAACCCTAGCCCGAACCCTAACCCTAACCCTTCCCCGAAGCCTTCCTCTCACCCTTCCCCTAATCCTAAACCGTACGCTCACACTAACCCGCGCCCTCACACGTACCCTCCCCCTAAAGCGCTGTCGTACCCTCAACTGGACCCTAAACCGTCCCCGTCCCCTATCCCTAACCTTAGCCCGAACCCTAACCCTAACACTTCCCAGAAGCCTTCCCCTCACCCGTCCCCTAATCCTAACCCGTACGTTCACACTAACCCGCGCTCTCACATGTACGCTCCCCCTAAACCGTTGTCGTTCCCTCACCTGGACCCTAAACCGTCCCCGTCCCCTAACCCTAACCCTAGCCCGAACCTTAACCCTAACCCTTGCCCGAAGACTTCCCCTCACCCGTCCCCTAATCCTAAACCGTACGCTCACACTAACCCATGCCCTCACACGTACCCTCCCCCTAAAGCGCTGTCTTACACTCAACTGGACCCTAAACCGTCCCCGTCCCCTAACCCTAACCGTAGCCCGAACCCTAACCCTAACCCTTCCCCGAAGCCTTCCTCTCACCCGTCCCCTAATCCTAACAGGTACGCTCACACTAACCCGTGCCCTCACACGTACGCTCCCCCTAAACCGTTGTCGTACGCTCACCTGGACCCTAAACTGTCCCCGTCCCCAAACCCTAACCCTAGCCCGAACCCTAAAGCTAACCCTTCCCCGAAGCCTTCCCCTCACCCGTCCCCTAATCCTAACCCGTACGCTCACACTAACCCACGCCCTCACACGTACGCTCCCCCTAAACCATTGTCGTACCGTCACCTGGACCCTAAACCGTCCCCGTCCCCTAACCCTAACCCTAGACCGAACCCTAACCCTAACCCTTCCCCGAAGCCTACCCCTCACCCGTCCCCTAATCTTAACCCGTACGCTCACACTAACTCGCGCCCTCACACGTACGCTCCCCCTAAACCGTTGTCGTACCCTCACCTGGACCCTAAATCGTCCCCGTCCCCTAACCCTAACCCTAGCCCGAACCCTAACCCTAACCTTTCCACGAAGCCTTCCCCTCACCAGTCCCATAATCCTAACCCGTACGCTCATACTAACCCGCACCCTCACACATTCGCTCCCCCTAAAGTGTTGTCGTACCCTCACCTGGACCCTAAACCGTCCCCGTCCCCTAGCCCTAAGCCTAGCCAGAACCCTAACCCTAACCCTTCCCCGAAGCCTTCCCCTCACCCGTCCCCTAATCCTAACCCGTACGCTCACAGTAACCCATGCCCTCACTCATACGCTCCCCCTAAACCGTTGTCGTACCCTCATCTGGACCCTAAACCGTCCCCGTCCTCTAACCCTAAACCTAGCCCGAACCCTAGCCCGAACCCTTCCACGAAGCCTTCCCCTCACCGGTCCCCTAATCCTAACCCGTACGCTCACACTAACCCACGCGCTCACACGTACGCTTCCCCTAAAATGTTGTCGTACCCTCACCTGGACCCTAAACCTTCCCCGTCCCCTAACCCTAACCCTAGCCCGAACCCTAACCCTAACCCTTCCCCGAAGCCTTCCTCTCACCCGTCCCCTAGGCCTAACACGTAACCTCACACTAATCCGCGCCCTCACACATTCGCTCCCCCTAAAACGTTGTCGTACACTCACCTGCACCCAAAACCGTCCCCGTCCCCTAACCTTAACCCTAGCTCGAACCCTAAACCTAACGCTTCCCCGAAGCCGTCCCCTCACCCGTCCCCTAATCCTAACCCATATGCACACACTAACCCGCGCCCTCACACGTACGCTCCCCCTAAACCGCTGTCGTACCCTCACCTAGACCCTAAAACGTCCCCGTCCCCTAACCCTAACCCTAGCCCGAACCCTAAACCTAACCCTTCCCCGAAGCCTTCCCCTCACCCATCCCCTAATCCTAACACATACGCTCACACTAACCCGCGCCCTCACATGTACGCTCCCCCTAAACCCTTGTCGTATCCTCACCTGGACCGTAAACCGTCCCCGTCCCCTAAAACTAACCCTAGCCTGAACCCTAACCCTAACCCTTCCCCAAAGCCTTCCCCTCACCCATCCCCTAATCCTAACACATACGCTCACACTAACCCGCGCCGTCACACGTACCCTCCCCCTAAAGCGTTGTCATACCCTCACCTGGACCCTAAACCGTCCCCGTCCCCTAACCCTAACCCTAGCCCAAACCCTAAGCCTAACCCTTCCCCGAAGCCTTCCCCTCACCCTTCCACTAATCCTAACCCGTACGCTCACACTAACCCGCGCCCTCACACGTACCCTCCCCCTAAAGCGTTGTCGTACCCTCACCTGGACCCTAAACCGTCCCCGATCCCTAACCCTAACCCTAGCCCGAACCCTAACCCTAACCCTTCCCCGAAGCCTTCCCCTCACCCGTCCCCTAATCCTAACCCGTACGCTCACACTAACCCGCGCCCTCACATGTACGCTCCGCCTAAACCGTTGTCGTACCCTCACATGGAACCTAAACCGTCCCCGTCCCCTAACCCTAACCCTAGCCCGAACGCTTCCACGAAGCCTTCCTCTCACCCGTCCCCTAATCCTAACCCGTACGCTCACACTAACCCACGCCCTCACACGTACGCTCCCCCTAAACCATACTCGTACCCTCACCTGGACCCTAAACCGTCCCCGTCCCCTAACCCTAACCCTAGCCCGAACCCTAAACCTAACGCTTCCCCGAAGCCTTCCCCTCACCCGTCCCCTAATCCTAACCCATATGCACACACTAACCCGCGCCCTCACATGTACGCTCCCCCTAAACCGTTGTCGTATCCTCACCTGGACTGTAAACCGTCCCCGTCCGCTAACACTAACCCTAGCCCGAACCCTAACCCTAACACTTCCCCGAAGCCTTCCCCTCACCCGTCCCCTAATCCTAACCCGTACGCTCACACTAACCCGCGCCCTCACACGTACCCTCCCCCTAAAGCGTTGTCATACCCTCACCTGGACCCTAAACCGTCCCCGTACCCTAACCCTAACCCTAGCCCGAACCCTAAGACTAACCCTTCCCCGAAGCCTTCCCCTCACCCTTCCACTAATCCTAACCCGTACGCTCACACTAACCCGCGCCCTCACACGTACCCTCCCCCTAAAGCGTTGTCGTACCTCACCTGGACCCTAAACCTTTCCCGCCCCCTAATCCTAACCCTAGCCAGAAACCTAACCCTAACACTTCCCCGAAGCCTTCCCCTCACCCGTGCCCTAATCCTAAACTTTACGCTCACACTAACACACGCCCTCACACGTACCCTCCCCCTAAAGCGCTGTCGTACCCTCAACTGGACCCTAAACCGTCCCCGTCCCCTAACCCTATCCCTAGCCCGAACCCTAAACCTAACGCTTCCCCGAAGCCGTCCCCTCACCCGTCCCCTAATCCTAACCCATATGCACACACTAACCCGCGCCCTCACACGTACGCTCCCCCTAAACCGCTGTCGTACCCTGACCTGGACCCTAAAACGTCCCCGTCCCCTAACCCTAACCCTAGCCCGAACCCTAAACCTAACCCTTCCCCGAAGCCTTCCCCTCATCCATCCCCTAATCCTAACACATACGCTCACACTAACCCGCGCCCTCACACGTACGCTCCCCCTAAACCGTTGTCGTATCCTCACCTGGACCGTAAACCGTCCCCGTCCCCTAAAACTAACCCTAGCCTGAACCCTAACCCTAACCCTTCCCCAAAGCCTTCCCCTCACCCGTCCCCTAATCCTAACCCGTACGCTCACACTAACCCGCGCCCTCACACGTACCCTCCCCCTAAAGCGTTGTCATACCCTCACCTGGACCCTAAACCGTCCCCGTCCCCTAATCCTAACGCTAGCCCGAACCCTAAGCCTAACCCTTCCCCGAAGCCTTCCCCTCACCCTTCCACTAATCCTAACCCGTACGCTCACACTAACCCGCGCCCTCACACGTACCCTCCCCCTAAAGCGTTGTCGTACCCTCACCTGGACCCTAAACCGTCCCCGATCCCTAACCCTAACCCTAGCCCGAACCCTAACCCTAACCCTTCCCCGAAGCCTTCCCCTCACCCGTCCCCTAATCCTAACCCGTACGCTCACACTAACCCGCGCCCTCACATGTACGCTCCCCCTAAACCGTTGTCGTACCCTCACATGGAACCTAAACCGTCCCCGTCCCCTAACCCTAACCCTAGCCCGAACCCTTCCACGAAGCCTTCCCCTCACCCGTCCCCTAATCCTAACCCGTACGCTCACACTAACCCACGCCCTCACACGTACGCTCCCCCTAAACCATACTCGTACCCTCACCTGGACCCTAAACCGTCCCCGTCCCCTAACCCTAACCCTAGCCCGAACCCTAAACCTAACACTTCCCCGAAGCCTTCCCCTCACCCGTCCCCTAATCCTAACCCGTACGCTCACACTAACACGCGCCCTCACACGTACGCTCCCCCTAAAATGTTGTCGTACCCTCACCTGGACCCTAAACCGTCCCCATCCCCTAACCCTAACCCTAGCCCGAACCCTAACGCTAACCCTTCCCCGAAGCCTTCCCCTCACCCGTCCCCTAATCCTAACCCATACGCTCAAACTAACCTGCGCCCTCACACGTACGCTCCCCGTAAACCTTTGTCGTAACCTCACCTGGACCCTAAACCGTCCCCGTCCCCTAACCCTAACCCTAGCCCGAACCCTAAACCTAACGCTTCCCCGAAGCCTTCCCCTCACCCTTCCCCTAATCCTAACCCATATGCACACACTAACCCGCGCCCTCACACGTACGCTCCCCCTAAACCGCTGTCGTACCCTCACCTGGACCCTAAAACGTCCCCGTCCCCTAACCCTAACCCTAGCCCGAACCCTAAACCTAACCCTTCCCCGAAGCCTTCCCCTCACACATCCCCTAATCCTAACACATACGCTCACACTAACCCGCGCCCTCACACATACGCTACCCCTAAACCGTTGTCGTACCCTCACCTGGACCCTAAATCGTCCCCGTCCCCGTCCCCGAACCCTAACCCTAGCCCGAACCCTAAACCTAACACTTCCCCGAAGGCTTCCCCTCACCCATCCCCTAATCCTAACCCGTACACTCACACTAACCCGCGCCCTCACACATACGTTCCCCCTAAACCGTTGTGGTACCCTCACCAGGACCCTAAACCGTCCTCGTCCCCTAACCCTAACCCTAGCCCGAACCCTAAACCTAACCCTTCCCCGAAGCCTTCCCCTCACCCGTCCCCTAATCCTAACCCGTACGCTCACACTAACCCGTGCCGTCACACGTACGCTCCCCCTAAGCCGTTGTCGTACCCTCACCTGGACCCTAAACCGTCCCCGTCCCCTAAGCCTAACCCTAGCCCGAACCCTAACCCTAACACTTCCCCGAAGCCTTCCCCTCATCCGTCCCCTAATTCTAACCCGTACGCTCACACTAACCCGCGCCCTCACACGTATGCTCCCCCTAAACCGTTGTCATACCCTCAACAGGACCCTATACCGTCCCCGTCCCCTAGCCCTAAGCTTAGCCAGAACCCTAACCCTAACCCTTCCCCGAAGCCTTCCCCTCACCCGTCCCCTAATCCTAACCCGTACGCTCACACTAACCCGCACCCTCACACGTACCCTCCTCCTAAAGCGTTGTCGTACCCTCATCTGGACCATAAACCATCCCCGTAACCTAACCTTAACCCTAGCTCGAACCCTAACACTAACCATTCCCCGAAGCCTGCCCCTCACCCGTCCCCTAATCCTAATCCATAAGCTCACACTAACCCACGCCCTCACACGTACGCTCCCCCTAAACTGTTGTCGTACCCTGACCTGGTCCCTAAACCGTCCCCGTCCCCTAACCCTAACCCTAGCCCGTACACTAAACCTTACGCTTCCCCGAAGCCTTCCCCTCACCCGTCCCCTAATCCTAACACATATGCTCACACTAACCCGTGCCCTCACACTTACGCTGCCCCTAAACCGTTGTCGTACCCTCACCTGGACCCTAAAACGTCCCCGTCCCCTAACCCTAACCCTAGCCCGAACCCTAAACCTAACACTTCCCCGAAGCCTTCCCCTCACCCATCCCCTAATCCTAACCCATACGTTCACACTAACCCGCGCCCTCACACGTCCGCTCCCCCTAAACCATTGTCGTACCCTCACCTGAACCCTAAACCGTCCCCATCCCCTAACCCTAACCCTAGCCCGAACCCTAAACCTAACACTTCCCCGAAGCCTTCCCCTCACCCATCCCCTAATCCTAACCCGTACGCTCACACTAACCCGCGCCCTCACATGTACGCTCCCCCTAAACCGTTGTCGTACCCTCACATGGAACCTAAACCGTCCCCGTCCCCTAACCCTAACCCTAGCCCGAACCCTTCCACGAAGCCTTCCCCTCACCCGTCCCCTAATCCTAACCCGTACGCTCACACTAACCCACGCCCTCACACGTACGCTCCCCCTAAACCATACTCGTACCCTCACCTGGACCCTAAACCGTCCCCGTCCCCTAACCCTAACCCTAGCCCGAACCCTAAACCTAACACTTCCCCGAAGCCTTCCCCTCACCCGTCCCCTAATCCTAACCCGTACGCTCACACTAACCCGCGCCCTCACACGTACGCTCCCCCTAAAATGTTGTCGTACCCTCACCTGGACCCTAAACCGTCCCCATCCCCTAACCCTAACCCTAGCCCGAACCCTAACGCTAACCCTTCCCCGAAGCCTTCCCCTCACCCGTCCCCTAATCCTAACCCATACGCTCAAACTAACCTGCGCCCTCACACGTACGCTCCCCGTAAACCTTTGTCGTAACCTCACCTGGACCCTAAACCGTCCCCGTCCCCTAACCCTAACCCTAGCCCGAACACTAAACCTAACGCTTCCCCGAAGCCTTCCCCTCACCCTTCCCCTAATCCTAACCCATATGCACACACTAACCCGCGCCCTCAAACGTACGCTCCCCCTAAACCATACTGGTACCCTCACCTGGACCCTAAACTGTCCCCGTCCCCTAACACTAACCCTAGCCCGAACCCTAACCCTAACCCTTCCCCGAAGCCTTCCCCTCACCCGTCCCCCAATCCTAACCCGTACGCTGACACTAACCTGCGCCCTCACACGCACACTCCCCCTAAACCATTGTCGTACCCTCACATGGACCCTAAACCGTCCCCGTCCCCTAACCATAACCCTAGCCCGAACCCTAACCCTAACCCTTCCCCGAAGCCTTCCCCTCACCCGTCCCCTAATCCTAACGCATACGCTCACACTAACCCGCGCCCTCACATGTACGCTCCCTGTAAACCGTTGTCGTAACCTCACCTGGACCCTAAACCGTCCCCGTCCCCGTCCCCTAATCCTAGCCCGAACCCTAACCCTAACCCTTCCCCGAAGCCTTCCCCTCACCCATCCCCTAATCCTAACCCGTACACTCACACTAACCCGCGCCCTCACACATACGTTCCCCCTAAACCGTTGTGGTACCCTCACCAGGACCCTAAACCGTCCTCGTCCCCTAACCCTAACCCTAGCCCGAACCCTAAACCTAACCCTTCCCCGAAGCCTTCCCCTCACCCGTCCCCTAATCCTAACCCGTACGCTCACACTAACCCGTGCCGTCACACGTACGCTCCCCCTAAGCCGTTGTCGTACCCTCACCTGGACCCTAAACCGTCCCCGTCCCCTAACCCTAAACCTAGCCCGAACACTAACCCTAACCCTTCCCCGAAGCCTTCCCCTCACCCGTCCCCTAATCTTAACCCGTACGCTCACACTAACCCACGCCCTCACACGTACCCTCCCCCTAAAGCGCTGTCGTACCCTCAACTGGACCCTAAACCGTCCCCGTCCCCTAAGCCTAACCCTAGCCCGAACCCTAACCCTAACACTTCCCCGAAGCCTTCCCCTCATCCGTCCCCTAATTCTAACCCGTACGCTCACACTAACCCGCGCCCTCACACGTATGCTCCCCCTAAACCGTTGTCATACCCTCAACAGGACCCTATACCGTCCCCGTCCCCTAGCCCTAAGCTTAGCCAGAACCCTAACCCTAACCCTTCCCCGAAGCCTTCCCCTCACCCGTCCCCTAATCCTAACCCGTACGCTCACACTAACCCGCACCCTCACACGTACCCTCCTCCTAAAGCGTTGTCGTACCCTCATCTGGACCATAAACCATCCCCGTAACCTAACCTTAACCCTAGCTCGAACCCTAACACTAACGATTCCCCGAAGCCTGCCCCTCACCCGTCCCCTAATCCTAATCCATAAGCTCACACTAACCCACGCCCTCACACGTACGCTCCCCCTAAACTGTTGTCGTACCCTGACCTGGTCCCTAAACCGTCCCCGTCCCCTAACCCTAACCCTAGCCCGTACACTAAACCTTACGCTTCCCCGAAGCCTTCCCCTCACCCGTCCCCTAATCCTAACACATATGCTCACACTAACCCGTGCCCTCACACTTACGCTGCCCCTAAACCGTTGTCGTACCCTCACCTGCACCCTAAAACGTCCCCGTCCCCTAACCCTAACCCTAGCCCGAACCCTAAACCTAACACTTCCCCGAAGCCTTCCCCTCACCCATCCCCTAATCCTAACCCATACGTTCACACTAACCCGCGCCCTCACACGTACGCTCCCCCTAAACCGTTGTCGTATCCTCACCTGGACTGTAAACCGTCCCCGTCCCCTAAACCTAACCCTGGCCCGAACCCTAAACCTAACGCTTCCCCGAAGCCTTCCCCTCACCCGTCCCCTAATCCTAACCCGTAGGCTCACACTAACCCGCGCCCTCACACGTACCCTCCCCCTAAAGCGCTGTCGTACACTCAACTGGACCCTAAACCGTCCCCGTCCCCTAACCCTAACCCTAGCCCGAACCCTAACCCTAACACTTCCCCGAAGCCTTCCCCTCACCCGTCCCCTAATTCTAACCTGTACGCTCACACTAACACGCACCCTCACACGTACCCTCCCCCTAAAGCGTTGTCGTACCCTCACCTGGACCCTAAACCGTCCCCGTCCCCTAAACCTAACCCTAGCCCGATCCCTAACCCTAACACTTCCCCGAAGCCTTCTCCTCACCCGTCCCCTAATCCTAACCCGTACGCTCACACTAACTCGCGCCCTCACACGTACGCTCCCCCTAAAACCTTGTCGTACCCTCACCTGGACCCTAAACTGTCCCCGTCCCCTAACCCTAACCCCAGCCCAAACCCTAACCCTAACACTTCCCCGAAGCCTTCCCCTCACCCGTCCCCTAACCCTAACCCGTACGCTCACACTAACCCGCGCCTTCAGACGTATTCTCCCCCTAAACCGTTGTCGTACCCTCACCTGGACCCTAAACCGTCCCCTTCCCCTAAACCTAACCCTAGCCCGAACTCTAACCCTAACCCTTCCCCGAAGCCTTCCCCTCACCCGTGCCCTAATCCTAACCCGTACGCTCACACTAACCCGTGCCCTCACATGTACGCTCCCCGTAAACCGTTGTCGTAACCTCACCTGGACCCTAAACCGTCCCCGTCCCCGTCCCCTAATCCTAGCCTGAACCCTAATCCTAACCCTTCCCCGAAGCCTTCCACTCACCCATCCCCTAATCCTAACCCGTACGCTCACACTAACCCGCGCCCTCACACATACGCTCCCCCTAAACCGTTGTGGTACCCTCACCTGGACCCTAAACCGTCCCCGTCCCCTAAACCTAACCCTAGCCCGAACCCTAACCCTAACACTTCCCCGAAGCCTTCCCCTCACCCGTCCCCTAATCCTAACCCGTACGCTCACACTAACCCGCGCCCTCACATGTACGCTCCCCCTAAAGTGTTGTCATACCCTCACCTGCAACCTAAAGTGTCCCTGTCCCCTAACGCTAACCCTAGCCCGAACTCTAACCCTAACCCTTCCCCGAAGCCTTCCTCTCACCCGTCCCCTAATCCTAACCCGTACGCTCACACTAACCCGCACCCACACACGTACGCTCCCCCTAAAGCGTTGTCGTACCCTCACCTGGACCCTAAACCTTCCCCGTCCCCTAACCCTAACCCTAGCCCGAACCCTAACCCTAACCCTTCCCCGAAGCCTTCCTCTCACCCGTCCCCTAGGCCTAACACGTAACCTCACACTAATCCGCGCCCTCACACATTCGCTCCCCCTAAAACGTTGTCGTACACTCACCTGCACCCAAAACCGTCCCCGTCCCCTAACCTTAACCCTAGCTCGAACCCTAAACCTAACGCTTCCCCGAAGCCGTCCCCTCACCCGTCCCCTAATCCTAACCCATATGCACACACTAACCCGCGCCCTCACACGTACGCTCCCCCTAAACCGCTGTCGTACCCTCACCTAGACCCTAAAACGTCCCCGTCCCCTAACCCTAACCCTAGCCCGAACCCTAAACCTAACCCTTCCCCGAAGCCTTCCCCTCACCCATCCCCTAATCCTAACACATACGCTCACACTAACCCGCGCCCTCACATGTACGCTCCCCCTAAACCCTTGTCGTATCCTCACCTGGACCGTAAACCGTCCCCGTCCCCTAAAACTAACCCTAGCCTGAACCCTAACCCTAACCCTTCCCCAAAGCCTTCCCCTCACCCATCCCCTAATCCTAACACATACGCTCACACTAACCCGCGCCGTCACACGTACCCTCCCCCTAAAGCGTTGTCATACCCTCACCTGGACCCTAAACCGTCCCCGTCCCCTAACCCTAACCCTAGCCCAAACCCTAAGCCTAACCCTTCCCCGAAGCCTTCCCCTCACCCTTCCACTAATCCTAACCCGTACGCTCACACTAACCCGCGCCCTCACACGTACCCTCCCCCTAAAGCGTTGTCGTACCCTCACCTGGACCCTAAACCGTCCCCGATCCCTAACCCTAACCCTAGCCCGAACCCTAACCCTAACCCTTCCCCGAAGCCTTCCCCTCACCCGTCCCCTAATCCTAACCCGTACGCTCACACTAACCCGCGCCCTCACATGTACGCTCCGCCTAAACCGTTGTCGTACCCTCACATGGAACCTAAACCGTCCCCGTCCCCTAACCCTAACCCTAGCCCGAACCCTTCCACGAAGCCTTCCTCTCACCCGTCCCCTAATCCTAACCCGTACGCTCACACTAACCCACGCCCTCACACGTACGCTCCCCCTAAACCATACTCGTACCCTCACCTGGACCCTAAACCGTCCCCGTCCCCTAACCCTAACCCTAGCCCGAACCCTAAACCTAACGCTTCCCCGAAGCCTTCCCCTCACCCGTCCCCTAATCCTAACCCATATGCACACACTAACCCGCGCCCTCACATGTACGCTCCCCCTAAACCGTTGTCGTATCCTCACCTGGACTGTAAACCGTCCCCGTCCGCTAACACTAACCCTAGCCCAAACCCTAACCCTAACACTTCCCCGAAGCCTTCCCCTCACCCGTCCCCTAATCCTAACCCGTACGCTCACACTAACCCGCGCCCTCACACGTACCCTCCCCCTAAAGCGTTGTCATACCCTTACCTGGACCCTAAACCGTCCCCGTACCCTAACCCTAACCCTAGCCCGAACCCTAAGACTAACCCTTCCCCGAAGCCTTCCCCTCACCCTTCCACTAATCCTAACCCGTACGCTCACACTAACCCGCGCCCTCACACGTACCCTCCCCCTAAAGCGTTGTCGTACCTCACCTGGACCCTAAACCTTTCCCGCCCCCTAATCCTAACCCTAGCCAGAAACCTAACCCTAACACTTCCCCGAAGCCTTCCCCTCACCCGTGCCCTAATCCTAAACTTTACGCTCACACTAACACACGCCCTCACACGTACCCTCCCCCTAAAGCGCTGTCGTACCCTCAACTGGACCCTAAACCGTCCCCGTCCCCTAACCCTATCCCTAGCCCGAACCCTAAACCTAACGCTTCCCCGAAGCCGTCCCCTCACCCGTCCGCTAATCCTAACCCATATGCACACACTAACCCGCGCCCTCACACGTACGCTCCCCCTAAACCGCTGTCGTACCCTGACCTGGACCCTAAAACGTCCCCGTCCCCTAACCCTAACCCTAGCCCGAACCCTAAACCTAACCCTTCCCCGAAGCCTTCCCCTCATCCATCCCCTAATCCTAACACATACGCTCACACTAACCCGCGCCCTCACACGTACGCTCCCCCTAAACCGTTGTCGTATCCTCACCTGGACCGTAAACCGTCCCCGTCCCCTAAAACTAACCCTAGCCTGAACCCTAACCCTAACCCTTCCCCGAAGCCTTCCCCTCACCCGTCCCCTAATCCTAAACCGTACGCTCACACTAACCCATGCCCTCACACGTACCCTCCCCCTAAAGCGCTGTCTTACCTCAACTGGACCCTAAACCGTCCCCGTCCCCTAACCCTAACCCTAGCCCGAACCCTAACCCTTACTCTTCCCCGAAGTCTTCCCCTCAACCGTCCCCTAATCCTAACCCGTACACTCACACTAACCCGCGCCCTCACACGTACCCTCCCCCTAAAGCGTTGTCGTACCATCACCTGGACCCT